>NC_141610.1:31880251-32180251 GCF_047967505.1 Dipteris shenzhenensis | reverse complement strand
AAGGGCATTTATCTCTACTTGTGGTTATATCAAAGGAACTTGCATAGGTGCATACAAATATTGTATGACCACAGTAGTTTGTGTTTACTTTTTGGGTGCATTTTGATAGTCATTTGCTTGACACAATATACGTATATGTATGTAAACAGTATTTTGTTGCCCACAACTTCTTTAACAGTTATATATGAACAATGTATTACTCACCACACTATAGTTTTCGGTGACCTTTTGGAGTGTTTGAATGGTCCTTTTATAGAAATGTATCCATGTCTCTCAATTCAATCTTCCTGAGATTCTAGACCATTTGACTATAAATTGTTTGGAAGAAATATTATTTTTACTTTATTTTTTTGCACACGATGTTTATTGAAAAAATATATATATTGAAGGTATCAAATTAGACTTGACTAAAGGTCCACTGCTCAGATCGCTTGTACGTTTTTGCTCGAAAAATGCTCGTCCCCCCAATTTTCTAGGTCAATATCTAGATGCTCCCTCAATGCAACATTGGTCTATAGCAAAACGTGTTCTAAAGTATTTGAGTGGCACTTTTGATTTTGGATTAGTTTATCGACATCAGACAGAATCATCTTTTGTGATGTCTCTTGATCTTTTGGGATATAAGCTCTCACTTCTCTATGCAATCTACAAGCGGTTATTGCTTCTTTATCAATGGTTGCTTGGTCTCTTGGGCAAGTAAGAAGCAACTTTGTGTTGTTGTTTCTACCATAGAATCTGAGTATGTAGAATCTGAGTATGTAGTGGCCTCTCTAGCAGCTTGAGAATTGGTTTGGCTATGACAATTGCTTACAGATATTGGTCATCCTCCCTTATCTAGTACTCCTCTCAGATGTGATAATCAAAGTGCCATTGGTCTGGCTAAAGACTATGTTCAGCATAACAATTCCAAGCAGATTGTTGTTCATTACCATTATGTCAGACATGAAGTGAAGAAAGGGATGATAATGATTGAACATTGTCCCACTTCTCAGATGATTGCAGATATTTTCACTAAAGGACTTAGTGAGGCATGCTTCACAATGCTACGATCAAAACTTGGAGTTCTTGCAACTTCTCTCTTTTAAGATTAACACACCTATGGTGACCTTTTATATATATATGCACATCTGCATTACATACTTGTAAATAATTGTACAAATGATCAACTTGTATACTTGTATATAGGCGCTCGGGTTTTTCCCTTGTGCTCCCCAAGGGTTTTTTCATCCATAGCTAGAGACCTTTGTTTGAGTGGGGGTGTTAGAGCTATATATAGCTCGCCCTAACTTGAACTAGGTCTCACCTATATATGTGTAACTAGTGATCAATATGAATCAGTCTTTGGGAGTCTATTTGGTGTGTCTATCGTCTCTTCTTCTTCTATGTCAAGAAAGGCCTCTCGACATATTTTTGAGACTCTTGTGTGAATCTCTAGTCAGTGTGGACAAAGTAGTCAAAAGATATATGATAGTTTGGAATTTTAGTTTCCCCACAAGAATGTCCTCAAGAAATGGCTCAAGGTCTCTTGGTTTAATTGATCTAGCTTTTGTTGTTTTCTAAGTTGTAGCTTGTACATGATAGATAGACCTTTAATATTAAGGGGTTTCAATTTCATTAATTAATTAAATCCATAAGGGCTCTTCTTGGTTCTATTAAACTCAACTTATGTCCCTTCCTATTTTATAACTTTTACCTATACAAATTGCAAATATTTGGATTTGTTCATCCTCATAATATAAAGAGTTTTGAAAGTTTTCTTGCAAAAAAAGTCTTTTTGAAATACTTAATTAGCATGTCACTAAAATTGATATCTTAATCATTGGAATGTTTGTGTGATGTTTTAGTTATAATTTGGGCTATACCCTTTTCCATGAAGATATGTTAGGGGGAATAGGCCAATGTGTGTGCACACATGTGTGTGTTTTGTGTATGGCATGTGTGTGTGCATGCGTGCACATGCACACATGTGTAGATTTAATAGTACCATCATTAAATGAGTCATACAATTAATTCCATCATCACTACAAGACATGGGCCACTTTTCGACACGGATACTGATGTTAAATGTAGAATTTTTTTTAAAAAACAAGTCAAAAGTGGTGGAGTGTCCATCGATGTGTGCATCACAACAGATGCTTCAGTATCATCGTCGGTGTGGGCTTGAGTGTTCTCAGTGTAGGTATATGCATCGGTATCAATGTTAGTATATACCAATGTTTTTGGTTGTTGGGCAAGATGGGGCTTGTTTCAGCCCCATCCTACCCCACAATTATTATTATTCATTAGAATCATGTTACAACATTACAAAAGAGGTCTACAAATTCATGTTACAATGTTACAAAAGAGGTCTACAAAATGATATGCGCTACAAAATGGAAAAAGTGCCAAACTTAAAAGTGGCAATCTACCAAAGCATTGCGCTACAAAATGGCAAAAGTGCCAAAATACAAAATGACAAAGTGTCTTATCATACTAATACTGATCCTCCTCTGAACTCTTCTCGTCCTCCTTGTGCTCCTTGTCTACAGGCTCTCTATGTATGCCCTAGGGGAGCCACTAAGAAAATGTAAGATAGCACATGTGATAAATAGAAGGGGTTTTATATTTGGATGGAGTTACATAAGGGGTTTCTTAATTCAAAAAGTGAAAATTTTCTTACATAAGGGATACTTGAATCATCTCAAAATTGACATAAGGGGTGTATAAAGTTTTTAAAAATACATAGGTAGGGGTTTTTTTAAACAAACATAGACACGTGCAAAAAAATAGTCTAATGAAGCTAGTAAAAGTATTGAAGCTACTAGAAAACAAAACAGGTTCACTACTATAAACCAAAAAATTTTCAACCATCGGGATGGTTTAGGACAATCACATAATTCCAAGCCAACCTAGTTTGGAAATTGACAGGTATATGATCCAAACTAGCCTAGAAATTAAACTTTAATAATGAAACACACGAAATTCAACCAACCACCAAGCTAGTCCTTAATCATTTCTATTTGTGAAATATATTTTTATTTTAAGCACGCTAGTTTAGGACAATCACATAACTCCTATTTGACCTAAGACAACTCGGTGATATATTGCATGATGTTCCAACCACGAGGTTGGTTTTGGACACTCACATCAAGAACAAGCTATCCCGTTTATAAATTATCTAGTATATGACCCAAATCAGCCTAGAAATTAAATATAACTAATATCTAACAACTAGGAAACACATCAATTTCAACACCACGCTACTCATCAATCGAACAATAACAATATATTATTGCTTCTTTTGGTTGCAAAATATATTATTGTTCAACCACCTGGTTTAGGATAGTCACATAAGTGGTGTTTGACCTAAACAAACACTGTGATATATTGCATGATGTTCCAACCATCACATTAGCCATCCCAATTTAGAAATTAAACAATTAAACAATTACAAAACTCATTCATAGACAACCACCAGGCTGGTGAAATATATTCTCAGGGGGTTCATCTCAAAAATTTTAGTGTACAACACGTGCATTCAAAAGGAGGGGTATTTTAATTGTACTTTTGGAAAATTTGTTTACATAAATTACGATAACAAAAAGGAGGGTATTTTAATTTAACTTTAAAAATAAAATCATACGTTCATAAGTAAATAGGAATATTTTTATTGAAAGAAAACTTCTAGTTGAGGGGTTTTTAAACTACCCCTTGAACTGCACATGAAATCTAGGGTTTCTTAGTAGTGCACCGCTTGAGAATATATTACTGTTGAACGATGCTAGTTTAGGAACATAACAGGTGTTTAACCTAAACTAGCGTGGTTATATATTGCCCTGGGGCTTCAACTCCCTTTAGTAAGAAAACCTATCAAAATCTTGAGTATGAGATGAATTTAACAATATGCCATGAGTAGAAATTATTCAAATTAACACGGTTGTGTTCTATCTAAAAGAGCTTCAAATATGTCTTTACACTTAGAAATTTGGGTAACACATGAAAAAGTTACATTAATTTGAAAGTAAATGGGTTTTCATATTTGTGTATTCTTTGTTTTACCCCCCCTCATCCAAAAGACCCCCCCCTTGGGCCTCACATATTATGAAAAATATTTATAAATCTTAAAATCTTTCATATTTTTCAAGGTATATACCTTACATTTTGTGGGAAGGGGAACATGAAATTTTCATACTTTTCCCTTGCATATTTAAAATTCTTAAAGGAAATCCATGCATATTATATATGGACCTTGTCCCCCCATACCCTAGATTTTGGACAAGGGTAGTAACATATTACATATTGAGTTGGCGCCCAAGGTATATTGCATGATGTTCCAACCACTGGGCTTGTTTAGGAAAATCACATTAAGTCCAAGCCAGCCCATTTTAGAAATTAAAACAATTAAACTATTCCAAAACTCATTCACAAAGAGCCACCAAGTTGATTTAGGTGACCACTAACCTATGTTGTATCAATCATGTGTATGATGCTCTTGTCCCACGTTGTCACTCAATTAATAACTTTCACATTTAGGCTATCTCTCCTTTTTTTGTGTTATGTTGAAGCCCACAAACTTCTCAGATCATGATGATCCTGCATTGCATCTGCTCTGCATCCAACCATTGGAGCCCTGTTGGCCCATTTGATTGATAACATCTTCAACATTTTTCACCCAAGATTCTTCTTTGTTTCAAAGAATACCAACATAGCTAATGTCACCCTCTTTGACCTAAGTTGTGCAAGTGACAGCTTATGAAGACTAGAGCTTGGTATTCACCTAAATGTCTTGATGTTGTTGCTACTAATGCTCCCATCAAATGTGAGACCACAACTCTTATTCTTATCTCGAATGGCAATGATCAAATGCATGATCTACAACTTCTTCTTGCTACTGCTATGCAAGGATTCTTCTTTCTTCTCATTGTTTCTCCTCCACAAACGTTGCAAAAGTTTCTTCCATTTCTGTTCCTCCACAAACGTTGCAAAAGTTTCTTCCATTTCTGTTTCAATACCATGCCATTTCTTTCCTTGCCCCACAATCTGTTCCTTGTACCTTGACCAAGATTTTCAACTTTCCTATCTCGCACCCTTGTTCTGGTTCTCTTGCAAGCCATGACAAACTACATCCTGTCATTCATACCATGGAGACAATCAATGAAGTGCCACAAGAGCAGAGACCAACTATCTTATGAAGTAAGCAAAGAATATAATACAACTTACCCAAGTGAATAAGATAATGCCAAACGAAAAGAACAAGGTCACATTGAGCTAGGGTAGGTTGCAGGGCACAAGAGGAGAATGTACTTTGCAGAGTGGCGGGAGGTTAATATTTGATTTGTAGGTAGAAGGTGAAATTTTTCAAAAGTCCATGGGGATAGAAAAATTTTCAATCGCCTTGATTTTTCCCCTTTGGTGATGCATGAAAAAAAAATTGGATATATACAAGTTGCCTTCAAGCAAGTGTAATGTGGCCCAAATTGCTTCAAAATATAAATAGGCCAAAGGGCATACTATCGAGTTTGATGTTGTATATTATGAAATGCAATGACTTTTGACATGATTATGAGCCATATAGCAAGGAATCACAACAAGACAAAGCAACTATAGATGCGCTTGATAGATAGGCAAAATAGCCGGCACATCTATAGGCGTTGCTAGAATAACAAAAATATGGGCATGTCTAATAGTACATCTAATAGTGCGTCTATTTGTGTATCTATTAGTGCAACTATTAGCGTGTCTGCACTGTGAATTAGACGTGGATTTAGATGCAAAATAGAGAATACAGAAAGTGATATTTTGGTGTAGGCTGATAAATGTACATCATTGCTTTGGAGAGTAGTCTAAAATACATTTTTCATTATCCAGGGACTAGGATAAGTGGAATATTGTTTCTTTGTAATGGGACTATAGTTTCTTAGTACTATCTTAGTCATCCTCATCTGCAACTGCTCCAAGACACCCCAAGATCTGCTCATGCATGTCTAAATCCATTTTGAAGACACTCTCGACTTCTTTTGTTGTGCCACAGGTTGCATTTGGAACTTAATAGATCCTACTAGATGAGAGTATACAAATGTTTGTGGACTCTTGTGTAGCAATTCATAATTGTGGCCTCTCTTTGATGGTTTTTTGTACCAAAAAGCTCCAACTACTACATCCCACTTCTCATAGGTTGTTCCCCAATTTTTCTTAAATGCTTCCTCAACCTTGTGCTCAGGTTTTATGCAATGCAACACAAATTATGGGTCCTCTTACTCATTCTCCCTAGAGGCAGCAACAATTGCAAAGTTATCCCCCTCTTCCTGATAGTCAGTGAGGTCATCAAAGCTCTCCCCAAATAGTGGCGAGTTGTTGTTTGTCTCTCCATTGTTTGTCACTCCATTTGAACATAGAGGTAAAACTTATACTTGCTCCCATGTCTTCATAGTTTCAATGTTCTCACAATTGTCATGATCCCCTATGATGCACGGACTGTAGAAATAAGAAAGTTTTCTTGTTTTAATTAGGTGGTGGTTTGAAAAGCCCCATATACTATGCGAACCATGAGCTCCTTTAATTTTCTCACAATCGTGTCGGCTTATCCTTTGCACTTCATCCATTTTCACTTCACGGAACACTCTGTGTACTAGGCTATTCTTAAGAATTTATTTACTATATATTAAATGCGTGTTTGTGGAGAGGTTGATTGTTAGCCATGTTCTAGCATCATGGGCATAATTGATATTTTCTTAAGGGCATGTTAATTTGTGTTTAAATAGACCTTGCTTATTAACAACACCACATCCATCATGTTTACCCTTGCCATGGCTCGACCTAAAGAAATTCCACATCATGTCTAGACTGTGTTAGAGCTATATATAGCTTGCCCTAACTCAACCTAGTCCTCGACTATATATATTCCTATGATCTACGAATATAATCACTTCCTTGGGAGCAACTCTTGTGTCTATCTCTCTCCTCTTTCTTTTTCTCTTAACATGGTATCAAAGTCTGTCTATGCTCTAGCATGACTGTGAGAAGAAAGCAACATGATTTTCATCAATCTGACAATGCAATCATTCATAGAACGTTCTTTCTTATCATTTCGACTACTTGATTGCTAGGTTTTGACTTGATATGCAAAAGTTATCAAAGATGCATGGCAAATCAGTGATGTGATCATGATTGATGTAAACATCCTAAGATGGCTTGTTCAAATCATATGCGCCAGTTATTTTGACTGGCTGGATCACTATATTTCAATTTCAAGTAAGAAAATTATGGTAATTTCTTTTTCTGCATGCTATTAATAAATTGGTGGAAGAGTGTTTGGACAGGAAGATGAACACCCATAACCAGAGAGGACTTGATCTAGAACATGAGGATGGAAAAGGTTCATACTTTTATGGAATCAACAATAGTTGAAGAGAAGGCAAAAGCAATGAAAAATCATACTTAATGATAAGAAGCTTCCTAATACGGTGTTGCCCTCCCGCTTTTAGTCTCCACCATTTGATCACACCATCTTGCACTCAGTATTTGCATTCCCTTGGATTTAACACACTAGTATATCATGCTTTCACATTCCCACATGGAGCAATAAGAGGCTTAATCACATAAATCAAACTTCTTTAGCTACATGACTCCACAAAAATTTAGATGAAGAGGAGACCCAACGCGCACTTGTCATATCCAAAAAAAACAAGAGCACAGGATCGTTATTGTTTGCAATTGTAGTCAATCTTTAGGGATGAAGACCTTATCTAATCTATGCCAGGTAGAGTCTCAATCTTGTCGTTAAGAGTAAGGTAGTCCAATCTACATGCTTTTGTAGTGATAATTATATACGTTCAACAGACTAGAAAGTTGATTGGGAAAATCACTTGGACAAAAGGTTATCTACCATATGAAAGCAATTTTTGCTTTCTATTAGGTCATCAGTAAAAACAAGAGTTTTGTGCTCTAGAACTTGTGGTTTCATGCTGCTTTTGCAAAAGTAAAAGCCAATGATGCTTCATATCTATTAAGCTAGTTTTAATTTAACACATCGTTTACTGTCCAACTTCTTCTTTAGTGCATCGTTGGCTCAGTTTTTGTGTAAGTGCTTTGCTACTCACCATGCATAGAACGTCCTTCAACCAAAGATATCTATCAATATCTATACTCCGGTACCTCACAAAACTTGATTGCTTTTCATAGCGAGACGATGATGGTTAATTCCAAGATCACTAACCACTATGACATACATTTATGTGCTGGGGCTTTTCTTTGCCTGTTGGTATAAACACAAGTATTTCATTAATTTTGGACTCATATGTCTACTTTGGGACTAATCCCAAAAATCCTACCCAAATAAACTACTAATGCAAAAACTTCGATTAAATTCTACTTTTGTACTTCTTGTTTTTAAAAATCCTATTCATGTTTTTAAAAAAACATGACTTATTAATTTAAATACATAAAAAATCACTTTCAAAATAAAGACATATTAATATAATTTAATCCAAAAGAATGCACTTAAAATTTGATGTAGAAGACTATATCACTCTTGAAGTACCAAAAACTTTAAAGGTTAAAATAGACAAGAGATATGGAAGACTCCTTAAATGTGCTCCAAAAATAGTAATAGCTATGCCTGCAATTTTACATTGTCATATGTTTACTAGACTTATTAATATAATTTAATCCAAAAGAATGCACTTAAAATTTGATGTAGAAAACTATATCACTCTTGAAGTACCAAAAACTTTAAAGGTTAAAATAGACAAGAGACATGGAAGACTCTTTAAATGTGCTCCAAAAATAGTAATAGCTATGCCTGCAATTTTACATTGCATATGTTTACAAGAAATATTGCTCTCCATGAGTCTTTATACAAAGGAGTCTAACATGCAGCCTTTTCAATAACTCCATTCCCACATGGAGCAATAAGAGGCTCGATCACATAAATCAAACTTCTTTAGCTACATGACTCCACAAAAATTTAGATGAAGAGGAGACCCAACGCCCACTTGTCATGTCCACAAAAAACAAGAGCACAGGATCATTGTTGTTTGCAACTGTAGTCAATCTTTAGGGATGAAGACCTTATCTAATCTATGCCAGGTAGAGTCTCAATCTTGTCGTTAAGAGTAAGGTAGTCCAATCTACATGCTTTTGCAGTGATAATTATATACGTTCAATAGACTAGAAAGTTGATTGGGAAAATCACTTGGACAAAAGGTTATCTACCATATGAAAGCAATTTTTGCTTTCTATTAGGTCATCAGTAAAAACAAGAGTTTTGTGCTCTAGAACTTGTGGTTTCATGCTCCTTTTGCAAAAGTAAAAGCCAATGATGCTTCATATCTATTAAGCTAGTTTTTATTTAACACATCCTTTACTGTCCAACTTCTTCTTTAGTGCATCGCTGGTTGAGTTTTTGTGTAAGTGCTTTGCTACTCACCATGCATATAACGTCCTTCAACCAAAGATATCTATCAATATCTATACTCGAGTACCTCACAAAACTTGATTGCTTTTCACAGTGAGACGACAATGGTTAATTCCAAGATCACCAAACACTATGACATAAATCTATGTGCTGGGGCTTTTCTTTGCCTGTTGGTATAAACACGAGTATTTCATTAATTTTGGACTCATATGTCTACCTTGGGACTAATCCCAAATATCCTACCCAAATAAACTACTAATGCAAAAACTTCGATTAAATCCTACTTTTGTACTTCTTGTTTTTAAAAATCCTATTCATGTTTATAAAAAAACATGACTTATTGATTTAAATACATAAAAAATTACTTTCAAAATACAGACTTATTAATATAATTTAATCCAAAAGAATGCACTTAAAATTTGATGTAGAAAACTATATCACTCTTGAAGTACCAAAAACTTTAAAGGTTAAAATAGACAAGAGACATGGAAGACTATTTAAATGTGCTCCAAAAATAGTAATAGCTATGCCTGCAATTTTACATTGTCATATGTTTACAAGAAATATTGCTCTCCATGAGTCTTTGTACAAAGGAGTCTAACATGCATCCTTTTCAATAACTCCATTCCCACATGGAGCAATAAGAGGCTCAATCACATAAATCAAACTTCTTTAGCTACATGACTCCACAAAAATTTAGATGAAGAGGAGACCCAACGCCCACTTGTCATATCCACAAAAAACAAGAGCATAGGATCATTGTTGTTTGCAACTGTAGTCAATCTTTAGGGATGAAGACCTTATCTAATCTATGCCAGGTAGAGTCTCAATCTTGTCGTTAAGAGTAAGGCAGTCCAATCTACATGCTTTTGCAATGATAATTATATACGTTCAATAGACTAGAAAGTTGATTGGGAAAATCACTTGGACAAAAGGTTATCTACCATATGAAAGCAATTTTTGCTTTCTATTAGGTCATCAGTAAAAACAAGAGTTTTGTGCTCTAGAACTTGTGGTTTCATGTTGCTTTTGCAAAAGTAAAAGCCAATGATGCTTCATATCTATTAAGCTAGTTTTTATTTAACACATCCTTTACTGTCCAACTTCTTCTTTAGTGCATCACTGGTTGAGTTTTTGTATAAGTGCTTTGCTACTCACCATGCATAGAACGTCCTTCAACCAAAGATATCTATCAATATTTATACTCGGGTACCTTACAAAACTTGATTGCTTTTCACAACAAGACGACGATGGTTAAGATCACCAACCACTATGACATACATCTATGTGCTAGAGATTTTCTTTGCCTATTGGTATAAACACAAGTATTTTATTAATTTTAGACTCATATGTCTACTTTGGGACTTATCCCAAAAATCCTTCCCAAATAAAAACTTTACTTTATGAAAATCTCATTCGAGAATCAAAAGTTCACTTTTTGGCACTATCATTTCCACATAATAAATTTCACAATCTATCTCTATAATGGTGCACTACTAATGCAAAAACTTCGATTAAATCCTCCTTTTGTACTTCTTGTTTTGAAAAATACTATTCATGTTTTAAAAAAATCATGACTTATTAATTTAAATACATAAAAATTCACTTTCAAAATAAAGACTTATTAATATAATTTAATCCAAAAGAATGCACTTAAAGTTTGATGTAGAAAACTATATCACTCTTGAAGTACCAAGAAATTTAAAGGTTAAAATAGACAAGAGACATGGAAGACTCTTTAAATGTGCTCCAAAAATAGTAATAGCTAAGCTTGCAATTTTACATTGTCATATGTTTACAAGAAATATTGCTCTCCATGAGTCTTTGTACAAAGGAGTCTAACATGCATCCTTTTCAATAACTCAATTCTGCCTTAACAAATGTGTTAAGTACAAATAAAAAATCCTAACACTTGTTTGTTTGAATGTCTGATTCGTCTCGTCACTTGATTTCCAGGATTCTATGAGTATCTCTGTGGAAAGTTCTGAAACTGCTTCATGGTTTGAAACCCAGTCCATTTTCAAACAACCAATATACAGTATATTGTTATCCTGGTTCTCCTTCCTACCCCTTGGATCATACCATAGTGCTGTAAATGTTGCAACTTTTCCCTGGTCATCCATGCTCACACCCACCACTTTTGCAACCCAGAACTTAACATTCTCATGCTCATCGTCCGATGGTCGAACTGCAAAAAAATAGTGGATGTATATGTCTACTTCTGGCATAAAATCTCTCTTCCTTGGTCCACAATATGGATGTGGGAGTAGCAAATCAAACTCATTTTCAAAGACATCAAATGATGTGTTACCAACATTTGGCCAAAATAAGGGCCTTTTTGCCTTAGCATCATCTACTCACATTTTCTAAAGGTCCTTTATCAAGTGATAGCTCTTCTTAATTACAACTGCAGTGTGTTCCTTCGAAGAGGGCTTCGAATAAAAAATTTATGAAGCATTTCCTCTTTGTATATGTAATAAAAGATTTTAAGCCTTCTATTTCACCTTTAGATTTCCCGCTGAATTGTTTTATAGAAGCTCATACTGGATGCATTTCTTTGCTCGGAATTGAATTTGTAAGACAGTAAGGTTCTTCGGGTTCCCGTTTTGTATCATGAGAATAGTGTTGCCACTGCATCATTGGTTTTTCATCCTTTAAGAAAAAACAAAAGTACTGTGGAGTGCTATGACCAATCAAGGCATCCCCACCTTTTTGTATGAAAGCTAGAATAAAGCTCTTTCAATCATACATCCTTTCAACCATGGAGCATACTCTACCTTCCTTGTGGCCACCAACTTGCCTCCCACATTTTCTTATCAAGTAATCCATCATCTCCATGTCCTTGTGTTTTAGCTCTCTTGAGACTATGCTAAAACCTGATCGATATCCTCATGTGTGTGTCCAACCAACAAAAACCCAACTTCAATCTCATTGAAGATTCGATGAGTGATTAGCATTGAGTAAAATGCAAAAAAGAGTATATTCTTATTCTCTCGTCCGCAATTGTCTGCTTGTATTCTCAAAGTTGCTGGTAGGTGACCTTTTTCTGCATGTATGCTGTGAATTACCTTCATAACTGATGTTACAACTTGATTGCTATCATGTAGATGCAAGGACTTAAATCCATACACTAACACTCCACATAGATGTGTCTTCAAAAAGTATTTTTCTTGTAGATTTGGTGGAGTATTAATGAATCAATGTAATGTTATTGTGTTTTGATCGATATCATCTGCAATAACGCACATGTACTCATTTGGATGAGAAATAGCTTACTCCTTCCAAAATGAATATTTTAATCTAGAATGCCGAACAAGTTCATGATGAAATTCTCTCTTTTTTTTGTATGATTCTCTTTGTTCTTGAAATGTTGCACTCTCAAGTGCTCACTTTAGATCATCACAATCACTGCACTTTGACATTTTTTGTCTTTTTGGGATTTTAAGATGTACAAAGCTCTTCTTTTCAAGAGTATACAAATTGTGAAAAGATGCCGGATCATGTCCTCTTTACCTGTGTTTCTCCAATAGAATTATACACTTCCTTTTTTGTCAAACCTATCAAAAGATCCATTTCAGATAGATGGGGTTGAGGTAAAGCATTCTCATGAATGTAGTCTTTTAAAATTGTTGTTGCCAAGACCGTTGAGGCTCTTGTTTTGGGCCTTCCCGGGTTTCCATGAATGTTAAAATTTACTCCATACTTTTCTTTGTTATCCAAATCCCAGTGTGTGCCATGTGATAATTCTATAGTAATGCGATATGCATTATTGCAAATACTTTTTCCATTTATACGAGGCTTTATCTGTTGTTCAAAATTTTGCTTTTTCATGTCATTTACCAGAAAGCAAGAGAGCCTCGTATGTATTCATTTCTTTTGCTCCCTTTTCTTTGCCACTCCTATTCTCTACATTCCTTGATGTCAACTAAGTTAATGGAATGCATAAAACTTTGATTGCAACATGTAGATCACATTGCTTTTAGCATAACATCTTCATTCATTACTCTTATTCTGTTTGGTTGCTTTTCTACATCTTCCTGGACTCACTTTCTTTTCATGCATATGTATGTCAGTTTCTTCTGTGCATTTGTAAACTTCTCCCTGTCAAATTTATTCGTCACTTTACTTTCATGGGATGTTGCATCCTTCATCTTATTACAATCAAAGTCAAATACCAAATAGCCCTTTATTGGTTTCTTTTGTACATCCTTTTTTGAATTTGTACACTTCTCCCCATCGAATTTATTTGTCACCATGTTTTCATGAGATGTTGCATCATTGATCTTATCACTGTCAAAGTCAAATACCAAATAGTCCTTTGTTGATTTCATTCTTGTCTTTGAAGTAATCTTCAGACCATTTAAGTCAATATCCATGTCATCTAGGTTTGATACGCCAACACTTTCGAACTCTTTGTGCTCCTTGACAATGTGTATGAATTCATCCACTCTAGATGAGACATCACTTCTGAAACCTTTTGCTTTATTGGTACCAATGAACTCATCCACTCTCGACAAGATATCGCATGGGATTTTTTTAGTACCTTTTTTTAATAGAAAACAACGTGTTTTTTGAATTAAAAATGCATGTGGATGTTCAAAATGCAAAAAATGCATTTTTTATAACCGATCAGAAACAAAACATCGATTGGTATATTCGGGAAAATACCGATCGGTGTAGTGAAACACCAATCGGTCTACACAGACCAAACACATGGCATGCATGCATTGGCCACAAAAACTGATCGATGTGTAGACATATTGGCCAATATGTCGAGTTGGATTCTATAAAAGGGCGCCTTCATGCCATTTTTTTCCATAGTTCACCGAAATTTACTGGAGTTTTCCACAGTTTTCTACATCTTCGCTATTTTTTGACTTCTCCTTCAGGATTTTGGGGAGCTTCTGACCTCACTATTGTTCTCAGTTAGGGCCAAGTGATGGCTCGCTTCGGCCAGCTGGATTCACCTCGCCTTAGTTGAGAGAAAAGAGAGAGAAATATCTCATATGCTTGTGCTTGCTTGCATCTGTGTGTGTGTTTGCATGATGTGTTTCACTTGGGGCCAAATGATGACTCGCTTCGGCCGGTTGGATTCATCTTACCTCGAGTGATGTTCTAGTAGTATGAGGATTAAGGCCAAGTGATGGCTCGCTTTGGCCAACTGGATTCACCTCATCCCAATCGAGAGAGGAATAGAGAGAGAGGAATATGTGTGATGCTTATTTATGCTTGCTTATATGTGTTTGAGTGTGTGATGTTTATCACTTGGGGTTGGATGATGACTCACTTCGACTGGTTGGATTCATCTCGCCTTGAGTGACATTCTATTAGTAGTATCATGATCAAGGCCAGGTGATGGCCTGCTTCGGCCGTTGGATTCACCTCACTTTGGTCTACTATCATATATTCATATATATTGTACGTAGGTGTCAATAGAGTTGGTTATTGTCTAGATGATGGCTCACTTTGGCTGACTAGATTCATCTCAATGATGACCTTCCCAACAAGCTCAAGATGTGTGATCACACAATGTTGATCTAGATCATCTTGGTTCATTACACTATGATTGTTGTTATATGTTTTTGTGTTCATCTTTTATAGTCTATCCTTCTTCGATAGCCTGATAGAGTTTCTTGGAGTAATTTGTATAAGGCGTGCTATTGCTTGTAGGGTCCACGTTATCATTATCTATTAAAAATTCATGTTAGCATGTGTGTAGATCTCAATTTTATATCTTGATTTTTTCGCATTTGTTTTTGTAATGACTGTTGAGTGTTAACATAATGCATTACTATTGGACCTAGATGTCTCAACTACTTAATTGTTATGCATTGGTTTTCATATGTACACATCGTGACTCATCGTGGTAGTAGAACCTCATGAGTGCTTACATAATGATTGTTGTGTGAATTAAATCTATACCTATGCCTTCCTCATGGCAGCCACCCCTTCAAAGAGAGAGAGAGAGACACTTGGAGAATCAAGTTGCAACACCTTGTCCATAGGGTGTGCATTTGATATATTATAACATTGACTGAGGGGCAAATAAGAGACATTCCACATACCAAGTCTAAGCTGATGAAATGCATCAGCACATACTTGCTCAATTTGACGAGGCATAGAGAGGTGGAGCGGACAGAGGAGAAAGAGACAGTACTAAATTTCCTACCTAGAGCACTGAGTGATATAGTTGTACAATGGGAATGGTAAAGCAGTCAGAGCCCTTGACAGACGTATCAAGGTCAAAGATAGGTGGCTCGTAGAATGGAAGGAATCCCGTGCTGCCATTCATAGGAAAAATTGAAAGGAAAAAGGTGTGGCCGGTAGACTATTGAATGTCACCATGCAATATTATACCCAAGTTGCTAGTGGCTCATCAGAAAGAATAGACATGAGAAGTCAAGATAGCAAGGCACAAATAGACTTGTGCATGAAGTTTGCCAATATGTGCTCTACAACAGTACACTTCCCACTACTTGCATTGACAATTCTTGAGGAATTAGGAGGGCGAGTGGAAGGAAAAGTATACTGGGTTAAGATAGTGGGTGTGCCAGGTTTCAAGCCAACCCTATCTTATGCTGGCAAGAAGTTGAGGCACAATACTACACATGCACATAGATTGTTGAAGAGAGAGCTGGAAATGACTGTAATGCATAGGGCCATGCGATTGGTTACACACACGTTAGCGATCATAAACTACAATTTTGTAATGGATTTCCTCTTACCATCTTCTATCATGCCATAGAATTTAACCATTGCTTGTTGTAGTTTCTCAACATCTAAGTAGACATTGTTGAAAGCATTCATCTCAAAGGTTTGCAAACTAGATTTCTTTTTACTCTTCTAAGTCATTGCCCCTTACGCAATGGTACCCTCCAAGCACCCCTTACGCAATGGTACCCTCCAAGCATTTCTCTTGCATGTTGGTTTGTTTCTCGTCATGCATGCCTCATAGACCAAGGTGTGGGTAGTGGCACTATAGACTTATTATACTTTCCCAAAATAGCAGACTTGCAAATTTTGAAAATAGATTGTAAGCGCAAGTATTTAGTAGTACTTAAAATTTTTCAATGTTGTAAATAAAGATTTGATTTCTCATACATTGATACATGTTGTCCCTTGTTTACAGCCTCCTGGGGATATTGAGGAAGAAGGCGAGGATACTGAGGAGGATACTGAGGCACTAGATTAATGAAAGATCTCTATTTAGACACGTGATAGGTAGATGTAAAGAGAAATAAGTATGAAAGCTAGAAATAAAATTTTCATTTGCAAGTCATCATATTCCATTTGCAACTCATCATATTCCATTTGCAAGTCCTGTAGTTTTTAAATATTCCTAAAATAAAATTTGCACTATTTTAAAATGGATGTTGGATAACATCATTGGTTGTTAAGGATTTATGTTTTGAAATTTCAAGAAAACAATCTTCTACAATAGGTGAGAAGCAAATGTGTTTGAATGTATGTATGTAACATGTCCTAAATTCGTATCTTTGCTATTATGTTTAGGGTTTTGCATTTCACCAAAACAATGGCATCATCATCAAGAATACCCTCTCAACCATCCACACACCAAGCCCAAGATGAATGCACACGTGGTAGTCAAGAGATGCAGTTCATGATGGATGTGGCTAATGCTACCATGCTTCTGTCCACTAAAAGAGCAAACAAAGGCAATTGCCCAAGCCAATATTTTCCACAACCCTAATGGCATGAAGTACTCGGCTGTAAATTTCCTGGTCTTGGATGATGATTTAGAGACTATATGGGATTGTAGCAAAAGTTCTCCTAAACATGGGCGATGGTCCCTTACGTGGTGTTATAATGAAGCCATAAAATAGAATGCACAATGCATTTAGGAGATGATTTTTGCGTGGAAATTTCACTCTAAAATTCCCAAATACTTTGCAAAGATGCTATATGCAAAGTTTGTGCTTGGTCGTGAAGTGGAATTTGCCTCAATCACTCGAGTATGCAAGGAGCCACGTACGCCAAGCACTAGACCCATAATAGTCAAACCAAAGCGTTGGCAATCCAGTCTTAGGTGAATATAATATTTAAATATGTCGATTATTTACTTTCAAGTTTTTTTGAAGAATTCCAACCCAACATCAATTGATAAGTTTGTATGTGACTTTATTGAACATGTAGCCTCTGTCACAAGTGAAGAACTCTATATGAATATTAAAGAGGGAGCTAGACAGGGAGCACGTGTCGAGCGAGATGTCACATTTACGGCTGCCACTGTACGAGATGCAACTATGGATCATCAATGAGTGCTACAAGAACTTGAGTGGGTGAGAAGCCACAATGAAAGATTGCATGCAACATTACAATACATTGTGGATGGGCCATGTTTCCCAATCTACCAAGATCATTTTGACAGGGCCATAGGATACTATGCCCTCCCTTCATCGCCTTCACCTTGTCTGTCTTGTGAATACTTTAAAGGTGAAGTGCATGTCCAACATGCACCGCTCTTGTGGCACGTGAGTTGTATGATGTGCTCAGCATTCGCGCAACATACTCTCCCGATTCGAGGCTATGTACAATTTAAATGATAAGGAGAGGAAGAATTTTATATACAAACATATTTATCACCTAAATATTGTCGCAGTACTTCAAATTGGGATGACATTGCAATCATACAAGGACAAGATTGCAAAGGATGTGGGCATGGCCATGAAGTTTACATTTGGATCCAAATGGGCAAGGTTATCTTGGTTTATGCCTCTGCACATTTTTGCTTCTTTGCATATGCATAGAACAAAAACTATGTGGTCCTACAAGCGTGTAGATGAAAATGCTCTTGAAGATTTACTTGGGATGAATTGGGGAACCAAGTCAAGCCACCAAAAGTGTGATGTGTTTCAATGTCATGCATGTAAATACAATGTGGTTATTAGATACCATTTGTCATGCCAAATGTTGTATTTAGCTTTTCAGTACAGGCGCTAGAAGAAAACAAATGGCCAGTGGCTTCCCCTAGACAATGATGAAGACAATACGGGGGTAAGTTTGTCTATTGATGTAGAAGAGGGAGATGTCAATAATGTGAATGTCACATCACAATGGACTCTAAGGGACGTGCGAGAACACCTATTGGTCATGGAGGATGGCATGTCAGAGTCCTTCTACTTAACCTTAAATGGTCGTAAGAACAGTCGCCATGTGGAGAAGTGCATGCATAGTGCTAATTTCATTCCTCCTGCAACTTAAAAGTTGGTTTTTTTTTTTTAAAACTTTAAAGATTGTTACAATGTGTTTGACTAGTACAGCATTGAATTTTTTGTCAAATGCTAGTTCGTGTTTCAAAAGATGATGGCTAATTAAATTGAAATGTTATTTATTTTGATGTTTTCTCCTTTCACTTCATGGTAAATGTTGTTCAAAAAATTTGGGGATTTTATGATTAGTTATTATTTTTAGGGTTTTGATATATATAACAAGGGTAAGAGTAATTTTTACATCACATTCTCACTTTCACTTTTAGAGAGCCATAGAAACTCCCACCCTCAAAAGTTACTTACTCCATCAATCGCTATTTGCCATGGATTCGACTAGAGCTGTGTTCCATGATTTCATCTCGTGAACTGCATTTACAGGTCATGAGGAAGAGCTATTTTTAGTGTTTGATAGGACTTTAGATGTCCTAGGCACATATATGTAAGCCAAGGATGACTTCTCAAATCTCATCCTTTACATGCAAGAGAACTTCACAAATTCTGCTTATACACTTGACTATTCTTCAAAGAGATGGGTTCCCACAGATTACATCAAGTATTTGTTCCTAGAGAAACCCAAGTTTGTAAGGCGCTTGGCCTGTGATAATCTTACAAAGGAAGGGTTTAGGATGGTAGAAGTAAAAGACATCCTAGAAGTGGGGATCATGGGAAATACAGGCACTAAATTCCTTTCATGGGAGATGACATTCATCTTTCTTCTCCAAGAAGGAAATTTAGAGGAAGAAGTCTCATTGTCCAGTACCCCCTCTAGTAGAACTGTTGATATCCTTCTCCCTAGACTAGACTCTGACATGTACATAGAAGAGAGTCTTGACCATGGAACAAAGGAGATGGAAGCATCTCAAGCATTAAGCCTACTTCAAGAGCCCCCAGTAGAGCAAGAATCTACATTGGAGACCACTAACCAAAAAGCAGACTTATGGTCCTTGTCCCCCCTCATCATTTATGGAGAAGAGTACGTATTCAAAGAGATGGGTTCCCATCATCTTCAAAGAGATGGGTTCCCATAGATTAGAGCAAGTATCTGTTCCTAGAGGAACCCAAGTTTGTGAAGCGCTTGGCCCGCTTTTGTGATAATCTTATAGAGGAAGGGTTTAGGATGGTAAAAGTAAAGACATCCTAGAAGCGAGGATCACGGGAAATACAGGAACTAAATTCCTTTCATGGGAGATGACATTCATCTTTCTTCTCCAAGAAGGAAATCTAGAGGAAGAAGCCTCATCGTCCAGCACCCCCTCTAGTACAACTGTTGCTATCCTCATCCCTAGACTAGACTCTGACATGTACACAAAAGAGAGTCTCGACCATGCAATAGAGGAGATGGAAGTAGCTCAAACATTGATCCTACTTCAAGAGCCCCCAGTAGAGCAAGAATTTGCATCAGAGTCCGATGACCCAGAGTAGACTTATGGTCCTTGACCCCCCTCATCATTGATGGAGAAGAGTCTGTATTCCTCCATGACATAGAGGTCCCTTTTGGACTATGAGAGGATGAGGCACTCGGAGTCCTATCTGGGTTTGATGTTGACACAAGTGTCAAAGATCCTGGGGTCTTAGGTTCCGAAGACCTGAAAATGGAAGAGTTTCTCTTGACGATGCTGGTTTCAATGAGGGGTGCAGACATGTCCATATATGATGCACAACCCTCTCATGCAGAAGCTTCCACCTCCAAGATATAGGTCCGGAGGAAGCTTCCACCTCCCAAATGGAACATCACACATCACCTGGTTCCATCAACATTGCAAATGAGGAAGGGATAGAAGCCAATGATGCTGTAGTGGTAGGTTCAAACAATATTGTTTATTTTGATGTTCTTTCCGTATAATTTGTTTTGTCAGTCTTCTAATGTTTGTTGAATTGTTGCAGGAGGCATTTGAGATTGATGAATTCTCATCTCGATGGGGTAATGTTTGTAGCGCATTTGGGCAAGATCATTCTCTGGCCCATTACCTCGGCGAAGTCGCAAAGCACCTCGTGGTCTTCTACAGAAAGTTTTCTCCTCAAGGGCTTGCAGAGCTGCTGAAGTGTAAGGCATTGTCATGCACTATCGGATACTCCAACATTACTCGGAATGCCAACAAAGTGATTTTGGTACATCGCATGGATGCTATCAATGCTTTTGGATCGAACATTCATGGCAAGGCATTGATGGCAACAACTATGTCTTTGGCAACAAGAGAGGAGGATATTAGTGCTATTGCAATTTGTGGCTAGGTTTATATCTAGGAGTCCCCTATTCTCAATCTAGTCGAACTAACCAAGAAGAAAGATAGCCTGTGAGGCCTCTTGTAAATATAAACATATATTTCAATGGATACATCACTTTAATCACTACATGTCTTTCTTATATGTTAAGTCATCGTTGCTCATCATGAATTCATAATATTTATTCCACTATATTTTTTTAAGTCGATGATGTGTTTTCTCCATCCTTTTAATTGTGTCAATTTAATGCATTTCTAGCCAATTTAGTATGATTTTCACCAATTTTGGGTATCCAAAGATCATTTCTGTCAAATCTTGGAGGAATTTCATCGTGGCACAGATGGGAAAAGTTTTTGAGATGTTGCGAGGAGCCCAGAATGCCCTAAACCTGCCACGATGTGAATTTGGGCATTCTGGACTTCAGAAGGGAAAAGTGTCCGAGACATGGCGAGGAGCCTAGAATGCTCCAGAATGCCCAAATTCATGCCGTGGCGGGTTTAGGGCATTCTGGGCTCCTCGCAACATCCTGACCACTTTTCCCTTCTACGCGATGGTGAAATTCCTCCAGGATTTGACAGAATTCAAAAGATACATTAAAATGAACAGTAGCTTTAGTCATAAACATGGAGAATTCACAACAATGCGATAGTGTACAAAATGTAGATATATTTTATAAAAAAATATCAGCCCTTGGGACTCAGATACAAGATTGTGCCTTCAAGGGAAGGGGGTACTCTAAGTCCTAAGGGTGGGCTCCAAGAGATTCTAGGGCTTCAAGCTTGGGTCCACTATCCATAGCCGCTTCGCTAGATCCATGTCTTCCCCCCCCACACACACACACACACACATACTTCCCTTCCCCTTGCCCAACATAGGCTTGGATCTTGGGATGGATGTTACCCCCATGGTAGGAGGAAGTAGAGTTTTATTATCGCTAGAATAATATTATTATTTTTTTGCATTTCATGGATAGACTATGGGTATGAGCTTATGAAAAAGGAGAATGCTACTTTATTATGGTTTGATCACCCCCTTATTCCTCTAACTTGGTCTAGAGGGAGCTATTTGTGGATTGAGTGTATGGGTCACCCCCTCACTTAGCCCATGTGGTAGTTCCCCCTAGTAGAGATATGTTGTGGGGGGATACCTAATTAACAAATGTATTGGCCATAGTTCGACACAAGAATATTACCATGGGTATGGAATGTTTTTGCACCCCCTTTATTAGAGTTATTTGATCTTATTGGAGGTACCTTGAGAAGATGTTTGTGAGTATACAAATGGGGGTCTTTGGAAAAAAGGGAATTTGATCTCGTGGCCTTAGTGTGATACTATCCATGCAAGTAATCTGCCTTGGGCATGTGTTGATGCATGGCCCTTACATAGGGATTAATTGAGACAAAGTGTAAAGGAGAGCCAATTTTCATAAGGGAATGACTAAGACTATTAAGCCTACAATTATACTTGTTATTTTCTAATATGTGAAGTTGAGACTGTCAGGCTAAACTAGCCCAGTGGTTGAAATTGTGGCTGCCTTAATCTAGCCCGGTAGTTGAAATTGTGATTGTCCTAAATGTGTCCTAAACCAGCCCGATGATTGACTATCCTAAACGTGTCCAAAACCAACTCGGTGATTGAAATTGTGACTGTCCTACACCAGCCCGGTAGTTGAAATTGTGACTGTCCTAAACGAGCACAGTGGTTGAAATTGTTTTGCTTCTAGTAGCTTGATTAGTTCAATTATAAAATGATTAGTTCAATTTAGATTCATTATATTCTTTAATTAGACCGTGTTTTTTCATGTACTATGTTTTGTCTTGTTTTAGTAGTCAAAAAGCAGGATCACTGTATTGTTGTTCCATTTAAAAGAGGGCTCAATGTTCTATTGTTCCCACATGTTGGGTCAGCATCTCAAGTTTAAAAGACGAAGTTGTATCTCAAGTTTATGGATCAGAATCTTGACATTTTAGTTGGGCAGAGGAGCTTTGAGCATTGTAAGCCTTGGTACATCAAGAAATTCAAATACAGGAATGTTTGTTGTAGCAAAACACACATAGACTTTGACGGGGACGAGCATTTTCTGAGCGAAATCTTCCGAGCGTCCGAGCGAAGGAAAAAAAAAGCTTCCAACTATGCATAAATGTGGCAAAAATCGATCAGAAGAAAACATAGTTTCACTTAGAAATATGCAAAGTATTATAGCAATGCCTATTTTATACAAAAATCTTTAGGTGAATCTGTCGGAATGGTGAGAGCATAATGGGATGGCTTTTGAAGAAACCCACATGTAGAGTAGACTTCTCTGTGAAAATTCCCTTATGATCCTTCTTACAACTTTTACTTAATAGGGGGTGACATTGAAAACCCTCTCTCAACCTATCTTCATGAAAGAGTTTCTTCAAAGAAAACTCATTGAAGCAAGCCATCCAGGTAGTTTCGCCAGCGAAACCCCTTTGAAGCAAGTCTCCCAAGGTAGTTTCGCTGGCGAAACTACCTTGGACAGCACTTTTAAAAGTGACATAACTTTCATATCCAATGTCCAAATATAGTCATTCAACCACTCAAATTGATCGCAACACCCCATTTGAGCACATCTATGGAGTTATATTTTGGAAAATCTTTCATATATAGTATTAAATATTACATGTATTTTATGAGAGTAATATATAAGCCCAAGTTAATACTTATTTATAGTAATTTAAACTTCTTTAGAAACATGTCCATAAATATGCAATAAAAACACTAAAAAGATATTGCCATATGATATAAATGTGTTAATAAGTAATTATATATGCATAGTATTATTACATTGAGAGTGATTATGAGGAATGTTTCTTAAAGGAATCAACAGTTTTTTAAGGTAATAACAGGGGTACAAAGGGATGTCTCTAAATAAGAAAATTATGTTGTGTAAAAATGAATGAGTGACTAGTCTGTATATTTTTATGATAAAGGGATCTAGTTCTAGTGAAAATAAAAGTGTAAAAACCATGTTTCCTAAAGAAAAACATTTTTAAAAATCTCTTGAAAAACACGCTCGGATAAACCTGCTCATAGGTTTTTGCTCATAAAATTGACGCATCCGACTTTGACCTAGACAAGCTATGAATGGCATGAGATCTAGTCGTGTTAGAGCATTGCTCCATGGGGATCAGTTTATAGGCCACCTGGATACTCATCATGTGTTGCAAGGGAGAGCAAGTTCTCTAGCCTAAGGTCTCTGTGGGAGCCATTGGTTTGTCCAAAGGGAGACCATGAGTGGCACTGCATTGAATGCATTCATGGCACATGCAAGCATTGCAGTCTAAAGCTAAAGAAGAAGGCATTTCATGTCTATCCAAATGAAATGAGGGAAGACAACCATGTTTCTCTAAAATGGAGGAGATTTGAAAATGTCAATGTTGAAGGATCTGATAAAAAGATATGGTTGTACTATTGTACAAGAGCACTCAGTCGAGGGAACTTATAGGTCACATGGTTCAATCCATCCCAAAATATGTGCTTTACAATTTCATGGCCAGCTGGCAGGATAAGCAGTTCAGGATGTGCCTTGCCAATTTTCCCAATGACACTATTGTCATTGTCATAGATTTTGCTAAAAATTATTCATTTCAAGAACAAGATGAGATACAAACTACTCACTAGTACAACAAGCATATAAAATTCTTGTGCATATCACATACAGTCATTTGCTTGATTCTTCTACGACTGATGCTAATCTACTTGTGCTGACTCACAGGAGTCCAGGTCACTACAATGCACTTACCATTTCTACATTTCAAATGATAGGTAACATGACACCTTATTTGTGCAGTATGCTTTTCTACTACATTGGGAATGGCTGAAAAAGGAAAATCCCCATGCAAAAAATATAAAACAACATTGGGTGTGGTTAGATGGTGCTGCCTCTCAATTTAAATTAGCCCGTGGATTCTACTTTGTCTCAAGGTTCAAATCGCTAACTAGTCTACATATGATGTGGAATTTCTTTGTGTCTAGCTATGGCAAGGGTGAACATGATGGATGTGGTGTTGTTATTAAGAAAGCTTTGTTTAAACACTAATTAACATGCCCTCAAGAAAATCTCAATGATGCCCATGATGTTGTAACATGGCTTACAGCCAACCTCTCCACCACAGGTGCACATTAGACATACAATAAACAAATCCCTGAGAATAGTGTAGTATGCAAAGTGTTCCATGAAGTGAAAGTGGATGAAGTGCAAAGGAGAAGCCGACATGATTGCTCCATGATTGCGAGAAAATTAAAGGAGTTCGTGGTTTGCACAACATATGGGGCTTTTCAAAAAACCACTTGATTAAAACAAGAAAACTTTCTTGTTTCTATAGTGCATGCATCATAGGGGATCTTGACGATTGTGAGGACAAACATGGGAGTGAGTTCAAATTTTTCCTCTACGATCAGATGGAGTGACAAACAATGGAGAGACAAACAATGACTTGCCATAGTTTGGGAAAAGTTTTGATGACCTCACTGACTTTCTAGAAGAGGGGAATAACTTTGCAATTGTCACTGCCTCTGGGGAGAACAAGGAAGATGGCCCATACTTTCTGTTACAATGCACAAAACCTAAGCACAAGGTTGAGGAAGCATTTAAGGATAATTGGGGAACAACCTATGAGAAGTGGGATGTAGTAGTCAGAGATTTCAGTACAAAAAAACATCCAAGAGAGGTCGCATTTACGAATCGTTATAGAAGATTCCATAAACATTTGTGTACTCTCATCTAGTAAGAGCTATTAAGTTCCAGATGACAATAAAAGAAGGGCAAGAGTGTCTTCAAATTGGATTTAGACATGCATGAGCACATCTTGGGGTGTCTTGGAGTGGTGGACGAGGACGAGAATGTAGTCTCATTGCAAGGAAACAATATTTCACTTATTCTAGAAAATGGAAAATGTATTTGAGACTACGCTTCTTTTAGTAAATCCCAAACTAACCACCGTGCTTGTCTTTGTCAATCACAAACGATAAATCCCATGCTTGTTTTTAGTATATCCCAAATAATCACCGCACTAGTTTTATTAAATCCCATAATGAATCCACAAATCCTAAATGAATAAATCGTATGCCATTCATCTTGTAATAATAGCAGCAAACCACCATGCTGGTGGTTGTTAATATCCTAGTGTGCAACCAACCACCACACTACAACCACTTATCCTACACTACCGCTGTGCTATCCTAAAATTTGTTGCAAACTGCTATACTAAAACAATCCCCTTTAGGCTAGTTATCTTTAACTGTCATATTTTAGCCACCAGGCTACTTAAGACATTTAAGTAGTCCTATTTCATTGCTCCATTTTATTTCATCACTTCATCCACCTCATGTATTAAGCAGTTGTGTATAAAATCAAAATCCATCCGAGTTTACTTTGGTTGACTAAAATAACATTTTACTCAGGAAGACCTGAGATAATTCGTATATGCTCACAAAATATTACGCTCACATATTATTGACACTAAGAATAAACCAATTGTCTTTCCAGAGACATTTAAGTATTAACATGAAATCAGGTCGACACAAAATCAGGTATTACAAGCACCACAGATCATGGATGATGGCAGTCCAAGAAAGTCCACAAGTCCAAGAAATGCTTGCAAGATTTTTACTTTTTCAAAAATAAAATGACATTTTGCGGCTCAAGGAAATTCCAAACTCCTGACTATCTTATCAACCTCTCTATATCAAGCATCTCCTAACTCTTTAGGCTAGCTTGATGGGCTATTGCAGACCTCATTACACACTTGGACCACCAATTGGTTGCTTGTCTCTGCCAACTTGTATGCCCATAGTAACTCCTCATTTTGCAAAGGGTCCTCTTCATCCTTGTATTGGTGCTCTATACAATTTCGTGCTGCCATCATGTCCTACTAAAAGAAACCTACATCATGAGCTTCACAAGTAACTTAAAGGAGTAGGAAAAATGATAGCTAGGGAAATTAATATTCACCATATTTGCTGACTCCAAGTCATATAGCCGATTTAAAAGCATGTCCTCCTTGTAGCTATTATACTCCCTCTTTTCTGGGTCTGGTTCTACAACGAGGTCATCCAACATTGTTCTTAGATAGAACATGAGCATTTCAAAGTCTTTTGGGTATGCCATAAATTTGTATTAGGTGAATCAGTGTACAGAGTTTCAGGGCTAGCTTTCATAATGGGCTCTTAGTTGTGTCTGCACTGCACTTAAATAGGGAGAGATTTCATTGAGCCCGACCTTCTCATTCTTCTTTCATACAACCTGACATGTCCACCTCTCATCATTTGACTGAGGTGGGTAGTCTTCTCTATCAACGTGTTGGAACTCTAGCAAAAGATAATGTGTGAACAATGACTTCCATACATGGAAGTTACAAATAGAATCACAAATACATGGGGTGATGTCACAAGAATATATGTGAGGACCTATAATTACTCACCTACTAGTTACCACCACCAGGCTTGCATGATCAGTAAAGTGTAGTTAACTACCAGTCATTGGGCTTGCATGCTCAATATAGTGCAGTTAATTACCATTCATCGGGCTTGCATGATGCTCAGTAGAGTGTAGGAAAATAGGTTGAAGAAATGCCATTGCTACTGTGGCTTTCCATCTATGTTCCTTCACCAGTTTGTATCGAAGAGCATGTAAATTTCAGCGATCTTTCTACAATATATAGATATCTAGATTGGATTATACAGACATATAATATATATGGTATAAACACGAGTATTTCATTAATTTTGGACTCATATGTCTACTTTGGGACTAATCCCAAAAATCTTACCCAAATAAACTACTAATGCAAAAACCTCGATTAAATCCTAATTTTGTACTTCTTGTTTTTAAAAATCCTATTCATGTTTTAAAAAAGCCATGACTTATTAATTTAAATACATAAAAAATCACTTTCAAAATAAAGACATATTAATATAATTTAATCCAAAAGAATGCACTTAAAATTTGATGTAGAAGACTATATCACTCTTGAAGTGCCAAAAACTTTAAAGGTTAAAATAGACAAGAGATATGGAAGACTCCTTAAATGTGCTCCAAAAATAGTAATAGCTATGCCTGCAATTTTACATTGTCATATGTTTACTAGACTTATTAATATAATTTAATCCAAAAGAATGCACTTAAAATTTGATGTAGAAAACTATATCACTCTTGAAGTACCAAAAACTTTAAAGGTTAAAATAGACAAGAGACATGGAGGACTCTTTAAATGTGCTCCAAAAATAGTAATAGCTATGCCTGCAATTTTACATTGTCATATGTTTACAAGAAATATTGCTCTCCATGAGTCTTTATATAAAGGAGTCTAACATGCAGCCTTTTCAATAACTCCATTCCCACATGGAGCAATAAGAGGCTCGATCACATAAATCAAACTTCTTTAGCTACATGACTCCACAAAAATTTAGATGAAGAGGAGACCCAACGCCCACTTGTCATATCCACAAAAAACAAGAGCACAGAATCATTGTTGTTTGCAACTGTAGTCAATCTTTAGGGATGAAGACCTTATCTAATCTATGCCAGGTAGAGTCTCAATCTTGTCGTTAAGAGTAAGGTAGTCCAATCTACATGCTTTTGCAGTGATAATTATATACGTTCAATAGACTAGAAAGTTGATTGGGAAAATCACTTGGACAAAAGGTTATCTACCATATGAAAGCAATTTTTGCTTTCTATTACGTCATCAGTAAAAATAAGAGTTTTGTGCTCTAGAACTTGTGGTTTCATGTTGCTTTTGCAAAAGTAAAAGCCAATGATGCTTCATATCTATTAAGCTGGTTTTTATTTAACACATCCTTTACTGTCCAACTTCTTCTTTAGTGCATCGTTGGTTGAGTTTTTGTGCAAGTGCTTTGCTACTCACCATGCATATAACGTCCTTCAACCAAAGATATCTATCAATATCTATACTCGAGTACCTCACAAAACTTGATTGCTTTTCACAGTGAGACAACAATGGTTAATTCCAAGATCACCAACCACTATGACATACATCTATGTGCTGGGGCTTTTCTTTACCTGTTGGTATAAACACGAGTATTTCATTAATTTTGGACTCATATGTCTACTTTGGGACTAATCCCAAAAATCTTACCCAAATAAACTACTAATGCAAAAACTTCGATTAAATCCTACTTTTGTACTTCTTGTTTTTAAAAATCCTATTCATGTTTATAAAAAAACATGACTTATTGATTTAAATACATAAAAAATTACTTTCAAAATAAAGACTTATTTATATAATTTAATCCAAAAGAATGCACTTAAAATTTGATGTAGAAAACTATATCACTCTTGAAGTACCAAAAACTTTAAAGGTTAAAATAGACAAGAGACATGGAAGACTCTTTAAATGTGCTCCAAAAATAGTAATAGCTATGCCTGCAATTCTACATTGTCATATGTTTACAAGAAATATTGCTCTCCATGAGTCTTTGTACAAAGGAGTCTAACATGCATCCTTTTCAATAACTCCATTCCCACATGGAGCAATAAGAGGCTCGATCACATAAATCAAACTTCTTTAGCTACATGACTCCACAAAAATTTAGATGAAGAGGAGACCCAACGCCCACTTGTCATATCCACAAAAAACAAGAGCATAGGATCATTGTTGTTTGCAACTGTAGTCAATCTTTAGGGATGAAGACCTTATCTAATCTATGCCAGGTAGAGTCTCAATCTTGTCGTTAAGAGTAAGGCACTCCAATCTACATGCTTTTGCAATGATAATTATATACGTTCAATAGACTAGAAAGTTGATTGGGAAAATCACTTGGACAAAAGGTTATCTACCATATGAAAGCAATTTTTGCTTTCTATTAGGTCATCAGTAAAAACAAGAGTTTTGTGCTCTAGAACTTGTGGTTTCATGCTGCTTTTGCAAAAGTAAAAGCCAATGATGCTTCATATCTATTAAGCTAGTTTTTATTTAACACATCCTTTACTGTCCAACTTCTTCTTTAGTGCATCGCTGGTTGAGTTTTTGTATAAGTTCTCTGCTACTCACCATGCATAGAACGTCCTTCAACCAAAGATATCTATCAATATCTATACTCGGGTACCTCACAAAACTTGATTGCTTTTCACAACGAGACGACGATGGTTAAGATCACCAACCACTATGACATACATCTATGTGCTAGAGATTTTCTTTGCCTATTGGTATAAACACAAGTATTTTATTAATTTTAGACTCATATGTCTACTTTGGGACTTATCCCAAAAATCCTTCCCAAATAAAAACTTTACTTTATGAAAATCTCATTCGAGAATCAAAAGTTCACTTTTTGGCACTATCATTTCCACATAATAAATTTCACAATCTATCTCTATAATGGTGCACTACTAATGCAAAAACTTCGATTAAATCCTCCTTTTTACTTCTTGTTTTGAAAAATCCTATTCATGTTTTAAAAAAATCATGACTTATTAATTTAAATACATAAAAAATCACTTTCAAAATAAAGACTTATTAATATAATTTAATCCAAAAGAATGCACTTAAAGTTTGATGTAGAAAACTATATCACTCTTGAAGTACCAAGAAATTTAAAGGTTAAAATAGACAAGAGACATGGAAGACTCTTTAAATGTGCTCCAAAAATAGTAATAGCTAAGCTTGCAATTTTACATTGTCATATGTTTACAAGAAATATTGCTCTCCATGAGTCTTTGTACAAAGGAGTCTAACATGCATCCTTTTCAATAACTCAATTCTGCCTTAATAAATGTGTTAAGTACAAATAAAAAATCCTAACACTTGTTTGTTTGAATGTCTGATTCGTCTCGTCACTTGATTTCCAGGATTCTATGAGTATCTCTGTGGAAAGCTCTGAAACTGCTTCATGGTTTGAAACCCAGTCCATTTTCAAACAACCAATATACAGTATATTGTTATCCTGGTTCTCCTTCCTACCCCTTGGATCATACCATAGTGCTGTAAATGTTGCAACTTTTCCCTGGTCATCCATGCTCACATCCACCACTTTTGCAACCCAGAACTTAACATTCTCATGCTCATCGTCCGATGGTCGAACTGCAAAAAAATAGTGGATGTATATGTCTACTTCTGGCATAAAATCTCTCTTCCTTAGTCCACAATATGGATGTGGGAGTAGCAAATCAAACTCATTTTCAAAGACATCAAATGATGTGTTACCAACATTTGGCCAAAATAAGGGCCTTTTTGCCTTAGCATCATCTACTCACATTTTCTAAAGGTCCTTTATCAAGTGATAGGTCTTCTTAATTACAACTGCAGTGTGTTCCTTCGAAGAGGGCTTCGAATAAAAAATTTATGAAGCATTTCCTCTTTGTATATGTAATAAAAGATTTTAAGCCTTCTATTTCACCTTTAGATTTCCCGCTGAATTGTTTTATAGAAGCTCATACTGGATGCATTTCTTGGCTTGGAATTGAATTTATAAGACAGTAAGGTTCTTCGGGTTCCCGTTTTGTATCATGAGAATAGTGTTACCACTGCATCATTGGTTTTTCATCCTTTAAGAAAAAACAAAAGTACTGTGGAGTGCTATGACCAATCAAGGCATCCCCACCTTTTTGTATGAAAGCTAGAATAAAGCTCTTTCAATCATACATCCTTTCAACCATGGAGCATACTCTACCTTCCTTGTGGCCACCAACTTGCCTCCCACATTTTCTTATCAAGTAATCCATCATCTCCATGTCCTTGTGTTTTAGCTCTCTTGAGACTATGCTAAAACCTGATCGATATCCTCATGTGTGTGTCCAACCAACAAAAACCCAACTTCAATCTCATTGAAGATTCGATGAGTGATTAGCATTGAGTAAAATGCAAAAAAGAGTATATTCTTATTCTCTCGTCCGCAATTGTCTGCTTGTATTCTCAAAGTTGCTGGTAGGTGACCTTTTTCTGCATGTATGCTGTGAATTACCTTCATAACTGATGTTACAACTTGATTGCTATCATATAGATGCAAGGACTTAAATCCATACACTAACACTCCACATAGATGTGTCTTCAAAAAGTATTTTTCTTGTAGATTTGGTGGAGTATTAATGAATCAAGGTAATGTTATTGTGTTTTGATCGATATCATCTGCAATAACGCACATGTACTCATTTGGATGAGAAATAGCTTACTCCTTCCAAAATGCATATTTTAATCTAGAATGCCTAACAAGTTCATGATAAAATTCATGTAATCTTCAGACCATTTGAGTCAATATCCATGTCATCTAGGTTTGATACGCCAACACTTTCGAACTCTTTGTGCTCCTTGACAATGTGTATGAATTCATCCACTCTAGATGAGACATCACTTCTGAAACCTTTTGCTTTATTGGTACCAATGAACTCATCCACTCTCGACAAGATATCGCATGGGATTTTTTTAGTACCTTTTTTTAATAGAAAACAACGTGTTTTTTGAATTAAAAATGCATGTGGATGTTCAAAATGCAAAAAATGCATTTTTTATAACCGATCAACATGCACCGATTGACCAGCTATATACTGACAGATGAATCCCAACACCAACCAGTATTTTCCCAAAAATACTGACCGTTGTTGGGATTCATTGATCGGTGAATCACCACACCAACCGGTATACAACAAACCGGTTGGTGAAACAAAACACCGATTGGTATATTCGGGAAAATACCGATCGGTGTAGTGAAACACCAATCGGTCTACACGGACCAAACACATGGCATGCATGCATTGGCCACAAAAACTGATCGATGTGTAGACATATTGGCCAATATGTCGAGTTGGATTCGATAAAAGGGCGCCTTCATGCCATTTTTTCCCATAGTTCAGCGAAATTTACTGGAGTTTTCCACAGTTTTCTACATCTTCGCTATTTTTGGCTTCTCCTTCAAGCTTTTGGTGAGCTTCTGACCTCACTATTGTTCTCAGTTAGGGCCAAGTGATGGCTCGCTTCGGCCAGCTGGATTCACCTCGCCTTAGTTGAGAGAAAAGAGAGAGAAATATGTCATATGCTTGTGCTTTCTTGTATCTGTGTGTGTGTTTGCATGATGTGTTTCACTCGGGGCCAAATGATGACTCGCTTCGGCCGATTGGATTCATCTTACCTCGAGTGATGTTCTAGTAGTATGAGGATTAAGGCTAAGTGATGGCTCGCTTTGGCCAACTGGATTCACCTCATCCCAATCGAGAGAGGAATAGAGAGAGAGGAATATATGTGATGCTTATTTATGCTTGCTTATATGTGTTTGAGTGTGTGATGTTTATCACTTGGGATTGGATGATGACTCACTTCGACTGGTTGGATTCATCTCGCCTTGAGTACCATTCTATTAGTAGTATCATGATCAAGGCCAGGTGATGGCCTGCTTCGGCCGTTGGATTCACCTCACTTTGGTCTACTATCATATATTCATATATATTGTACATAGGTGTCAATAGAGCTGGTTATTGTCTAGATGATGGCTCACTTTGGCTGACTGGATTCATCTCAATGATGACCTTCCCAACAAGCTCAAGATGTGTGATCACACAATGTTGATCTAGATCATCTTGGTTCATTACACTATGATTGTTGTTATATGTTTTTGTGTTCGTCTTTTATAGTCTATCCTTCTTTGATAGCCTGATAGAGTTTCTTGGAGTAATTTGTATGAGGCGTGCTATTGCTTGGAGGGTCCACGTTATCATTATCTATTAAAAATTCATGTTAGCATGTGTGTAGATCTCAATTTTATATCTTGATTTTTTCGCATTTGTTTTTGTAATGACTATTGAGTGTTAACATAATGCATTACTATTGGACCTAGATGTCTCAATTACTTAATTGTTATGCATTGGTTTTCATATGTACACATCGTGACTCATCGTGGTAGTAGAACCTCATGAGTGCTTACATAATGATTGTTGTGTGAATTAAATCTATACCTATGCCTTCCTCATGGCAGCCACCCCTTCAAAGAGAGAGAGAGAGACACTTGGAGAATCAAGTTGCAACACCTTGTCCATAGGGTGTGCATTTGATATATTATAACATTGACTGAGGGGCAAATAAGAGACATTCCACATACCAAGTCTAAGCTGATGAAATGCATCAGCACATACTTGCTCAATTTGACGAGGCATAGAGAGGTGGAGCGGATAGAGGAGAAAGAGACAGTACTAAATTTCCTACCTAGAGCACTGAGTGATATAGTTGTACAATGGGAATGCTAAAGCAGTCAGAGCCCTTGACAGACGTATCAAGGTAGGTGGCTCGTAGAATGGAAGGAATCCCGTGCTGCCATTCATACGAAAAATTGAAAGGAAAAAGGTGTGGCCAGTAGACTATTGAATGTCACCATGCAATATTATACCCAAGTTGCTAGTGGCTCATCAGAAAGAATAGACATGAGAAGTCAAGATAGCAAGGCACAAATAGACTTGTGCATGAAGTTTGCCAATATGTGCTCTACAACAGTACACTTCCCACTACTTGCATTGACAATTCTTGAGGAATTAGGAGGGCGAGTGGAAGGAAAAGTATACTGGGTTAAGATAGTGGGTGTGCCAGGTTTCAAGCCAAACCTATCTTATGCTGGCAAGAAGTTGAGGCACAATACTACACATGCACATAGATTGTTGAAGAGAGAGTTGGAAATGACTGTAATGCATAGGGCCATGCGATTGGCTACACACACGTTAGCGATCATAAACTACAATTTTGTAATGGATTTCGTCTTACCATCTTCTATCATGCCATAGAATTTAACCGTTGCTTGTTGTAGTTTCTCAACATCTAAGTAGACATTGTTGAAAGCATTCATCTCAAAGGTTTGCAAACTAGATTTCTTTTTACTCTTCTAACTCATTGCCCCTTACGCAATGGTACCCTCCAAGCACCCCTTACGTAATGGTACCCTCCAAGCATTTCTCTTGCATGTTGGTTTGTTTCTCGTCATGCATGCCTCATAGACCAAGGTGTGGGTAGTGGCACTATAGACTTATTATACTTTCCCAAAATAGCAGACTTGCAAATTTTGAAAATAGATTGTAAGCGCAAGTATTTAGTAGTACTTAAAATTTTTCAATGTTGTAAATAAAGATTTGATTTCTCATACATTGATACATGTTGTCCCTTGTTTATAGCCTCCTGGGGATATTGAGGAAGAAGGCGAGGATACTGAGGAGGATACTGAGGTACTAGATTAATGAAAGATCTCTATTTAGACACGTGATAGGTAGATGTAAAGAGAAATAAGTATGAAAGCTAGAAATAAAATTTTCATTTGCAAGTCATCATATTCCATTTGCAACTCATCATATTCCATTTGCAAGTCCTGTAGTTTTTAAATATTCCTAAAATAAAATTTGCACTATTTTAAAATGGATGTTGGATAACATCATTGGTTGTTAAGGATTTATGTTTTGAAATTTCAAGAAAACAATCTTCTACAATAGGTGAGAAGCAAATGTGTTTGAATGTATGTATGTAACATGTCCTAAATTCGTATCTTTGCTATTATGTTTAGGGTTTTGCATTTCACCAAAACAATGGCATCATCATCAAGAATACCCTCTCAACCATCCACACACCAAGCCCAAGATGAACGCACACGTGGTAGTCAAGAGATGCAGTTCATGATGGATGTGGCTGATGCTACCATGCTTCTGTCCACTAAAAGAGCAAACAAAGGCAATTGCCCAAGCCAATATTTTCCACAACCCTAATTGCATGAAGTACTCGACTGTAAATCTCCTGGTCTTGGATGACGATTTAGAGACTATATGGGATTGTAGCAAAAGTTCTCCTAAACACGGGCGATGGTCCCTTACGTGGTGTTATAATGAAGCCATAAAACAGAATGCACAATGCATTTAGGAGATGATTTTTGCGTGGAAATTTCACTCTAAAATTCCCAAATACTTTGCAAAGATGCTATATGCAAAATTTGTGCTTGGTCATGAAGTGGAATTTGCCTCAATCACTCGAGTATGCAAGGAGCCACGTACGCCAAGTGCTAGACCCATGGTAGTCGAACCAAAGCGTTGGCAATCCAGTCTTAGGTGAATATAATATTTAAATATGTCGATTATTTACTTTCAAGTTTTTTTGAAGAATTCCAACCCAACATCAATTGGTAAGTTTGTATGTGACTTTATTGAACATGTAGCCTCTGTCACAAGTGAAGAACTCTATATGAATATCAAAGAGGGAGCTAGACAGGGAGCACGTGTCGAGCGAGATGTCACATTTACGGCTGCCACTGTACGAGATGCAACTATGGATCATCAATGAGTGCTACAAGAACTTGAGTGGGTTGAGAAGCCACAATGAAAGATTGCATGCATTATTATCCCAAACCGGCCAGTGGCTTGATATCAACAATGCATATGCAGAGATGTGCATAATAGCAAGCAATTATTCTCAACAAGCGCGTGATGCACAAGCCACCTTGCAACATATCAAAGATGGGGCATAGTCTTGACAATGAGTCGTGCTTTTGCTAGCCTCATTGTGCGCAAACCGTCCAAATACCTACAACATTACAATACATTGTGGACGGGCCATGTTGCCCAATCTACCAAGATCATTTTGACAGGGCCATAGGATACTATGCCCTCCCTTCATCGCCTTCACCTTGTCTGTCTTGTGAATACTTTAAAGGTGAAGTGCATGTCCGACATGCACCGCTCTTGTGGCACGTGAGTTGTATGATGTGCTCAGCATTGGTGCAACATACTCTCCCGATTCGAGGCTATGTACAATTTAAATGATAAGGAGAGGAAGAATTTTATATACAAACATATTTATCATCTAAATATTGTCGCAGTACTTCAAATTGGGATGATATCCATCAATAAAATTGATGACGTCAATGTATGTCAATTTTTTTTAACAAAATGTAAGCACGATTGTGATACCATCTAAATGCTATAGAAAAGTTATATATAGCTCTAACACCCCCACTCAAACTAGGCCCTCTAGTTATGGATGAAAATACCCTTGGGGAGTACAAGGGAAAAACTCGAGCTACTATATATATATCTATATGAAAATATCTATACAAAGGATGGCCATAGGCCTGTTTGAATGATCCAGTGTAATGTTGGGTGATAAAGTGCAAATTGCATGTCGATAGTAGTACAAAGACATAAGACAAGTACTTGTCCATAGTACAGTGCAAAGTATAGGTGCTGTGTTTGGTGCATGATACAGTGCAAAGCATGTGTGGAAAATGGAAAACTCTAGTTGGAAATGTCAACTTGTTTGACATAGTGATGATGCATAATTAGGGCTTGAGATCTTCAAGTTCGATGTTTAAGCTCTTCATACAGTGCAAAGTATGTGTGGAAAATGGAAAACTCTGCCTGGAAATGTTAACTTTCAAGTTTGATGTTTAAGCTCTCCATCTGAATAGGAGAGCTTGTCATCTCCAAGTTCAATCTCATCAAACCTCCTTAAGCCTTTATAATCATGCCTTCACGTTTTGCACAATTCATCCACTTAACATGATCAGTTTCATGAAGTGTATACAAACACAACAAATATTCAAGTAAATGTCCCATTTCATGCAGTGTATATAAACAAAGCAAATATTCAAGTATCCTTTTTTGTTGTACCAAGGATTAATGTATGAGGAAATTCATTCGGCCACTCCAAAGATGAGTATGCAAGGGCGATTTGACATGTCCACAAAGCTAGGGTGAACAACTAGGTAGCTGGAAGTATCGAACGATCGGAAATACAATGAGCATAAGCCACACATGTATGACAAGAGTCAAGCTTGTGTGGATTAGACACAGTTTACATAATCATAGCGAGGATGAAATAACAACGTCATAATGGAAGTACCAAACGATTGGAAATACAATGAGCATAAGCCACGCACGATTGACAAGAGGCAAGCTTGTGTGGATTAGACACAGCTTACATAATCATAGCGGGTATGAAATAATAACCTTTTCGCATTCGGAAGTACCAAACAACCGGAAATACAACGAGCATAATCCACACATGTATGACAAGAGGCAAGCTTGTGACACAACTTACATAATCACAGCGAGAATGAAATAACAACCTCTTCACATCCGGAAGTACCAAACAACCGGGAAGATGAGCATCCGAGATTACAAAGGAAATCCGAAAGTAACCAAGAAAATGGGCATCCGAGAATGGTGGTCACGTCCAAACGAGTACTCAATAGTAATCCATATGTGCCATATCCAAATGAGTACTTATAAATAATCCATATGTGTCTGTCCAAACAAGTACTCAAGAAGTTTTCATCGTGAAAGCTAGATAAATATGTGTCACATCCAAATGAGAACTCAGTAATAATCCATGTGCCACGCCCAGATGAGTACTCAAGTAGTTAGCCATATGCCACTCCAAACGAGTACTCAATCAATTAGCCATATGCACATGTTTATAAATATTATCATCCGAAAGGCGTTGAACCTTGCCACATCCAATCCATAGGTGCCACAGCCAAATGAATACTCAATAAGTCATCCATATGTGTTCATCATGAAAGACATATATGTATACCTCCCCACATAAAGGGTGGAATAAAAGGGCAAAATAAAAGTATGCCTTGCTTGAAGATATAAGATGAACCAATAAGTAACTACACACTATAAGTCATCAATAAGTTAATCGACAAAGAAAAAACAAACCGTTGGTCTAGCTAGACATTGCATACACTCATAAATATATATGAGTAGGAAAATGAAAGCAAATGTACTCATCCTGCAATGTGAATTACGCCCATTGAATTGTATCAAAGTGTTGAGAGTTGTGGTGCCATGAGCACTTATAGAGCAAAGGTATGAGTAAAGGGCAAGCTGCCACATGGCATGGAGGAGATATCCCACATGTGAGCAAGCAAATGGATGTAAGTACCCTCACCTATAAAAGGGAGGTTCATTTGAAGTAATATCAATCAAGCACTTTGCACTATCTCAAGATTCTCTTTATGAGTCCAGGCTAATCTATCTTGGAACCTAATTGACTTGAGCTACATGTCATGAGCACTCTCTTCATCATGTCTCCGCATAGGTTCCATCCACCTTAGAGTGCTCCATAGATCCTGAGGCACACATGTTTTGTCATGGTATCAGAGCATAGGTTTAGCTCTCCAAGTTTAGCTCATTAGTAGCTCACTAGGATTGCTCCCATTCCTAGATCAGTTTTAGTTTTTAGATTGAGAAAATTCCATCCCTGAGAGACTTTGAGATAAAGTTTTCGCCACTGTGAGATTTCCATCCATGTGAGAGAGACAGATTTTGATTGTTTTCATTATTGAGAGAAGAGTGAGAGAGCTTTCAAAGCTTGGATATAAGGAGAGTTCATTGAGAGAAAAAGAGAAAGGACCATCTACAAGTCTTGAGAGGTTAGAGCCTGCATCTAGCCTCAAGCAAGCCATCCAACACCAAAAGCCAACGCAGGCTCTAGCAATTAGCCTCACCAAATGATGGCTAGATCTCAAGGCACCTCCACAAACAGCTAGTCCACAAATGACTTGAGGTGATCTCCAACGCCCACGTGACTTCCATCGCCAATGCCCTCTGATGTGAGTGAGCTCCTAAGCTACTTCCAAACAACTTAGCATTGCCCCGACTGCAGCAGCCTACCTCTACGAACTTCACAAACAACCTATGGCTCTACAAGCCCCAGCAATGTCCATCGACTTCTTCCAATAGCTCTCGCATCAAATGATGCAGTAGCCTTTGTCAGCGATGCCCGCGCTCCAAAAGCCTCAGCTGAACGAGTAGTTCCAACACCTTGGTAATTGACTCAGCCTGAGCAGCACCTCTATCAATGAAAACATCAACAGCCTGCAACACTGGCGGGTCTCGGATCCCTCAGTGCCAACGCCTCTCCTCAAGCGATGCCATTAGATCGACGGACGGAGCCATCTCTTCTCCAAAGTCTCAGAAAAGACACATGGAAGATAGAAACTAACCACGGTTAGGTGTATTTGACCTTGGGTCAACCAATGGATAAGGTTGGTCAAGCTAACCTTGGTCAGATCAACCCAATATGCCATGGTTAAGTTAGAGTTAGGGTTAGTTAAGCCACATCAGCATGCACAGTCAGCAATGCCTTCTAAGCACACAGCCTCTTGTTAAGCACAGTGTGAGTGCAGCATGTGAATCCCTCTGCCACATCATCATCAAAGGCCTCTTCTTCACAAAAACTTTGACAATCCGTAACTTGCAATCCAGGAGGAATTTGGAATGCTCCAAAAAGGTAAAGTGATCACCTTTTTGAGTTCTACATGCCTGTCAAGTCAGAATCATTGTATGCGATTAGACACTGCCAATATTGAAAGTAAATAATTGGTAAGACCTTTGCAACAAATGGAAAATTGACGCATGAATGCAAAAAGCATGCCAAAAGTACAAGTGCATGAGATGACCATAGCACAAAGCATGGCATCCACACATAAAGCATCAAGGCATATGGAAGAAGAAAGCATCATGCATGAAGCTACACAAGGAAGAAGATTGCAGATTGAAGATCTAGCAAGTCAAATACACAGCATCGTCATCAAGCCATGAGCCAAAAGGTGATATCAATGGAATGTATTGAGAAACAAAAACCTTGCCAACCTTGCCTATATTTTGTAAATCAAACTTGACCACCTGATAGTAGCTATGTAAGCACCCAGGGGAGGATTTGATCTTGTAACTCACATCTGACCACCTTGCAGTAGCCAAAGGATCATGGCATCAAGGGGAGGTGTTGAGAGTTTTGCTACCATGAGCACTTGTAGAGCAAAGGTATGAGTAAAGGGCAAGTTGCCACATGGCATGGAGGAGATATTTCACATGTGAGCAAGCAAATGGATGTAAGTACCCTCACCTATAAAAGGGAGGTTCATTTGAAGTAATATCAATCAAGCACTTTGCACTATCTCAAGATTCTCTTTATGGGTCCAAGCTAATCTATCTTGGAACCTAATTGACTTGAGCTACATGTCATGAGCACTCTCTTCATCATGTCTCCACATAGGTTCCATCCACCTTAGAGTGCTCCATAGATCCTGAGGCACACATGTTTTGTCACAAAGTACCTGTGCAAACCTACATATACTCCGGAGACACAATTGAGTATGATGAAAGAGAACATATGAGCTCAACTTGGAAACAAACGAGTGCCTTGAAAATGACAAGGAAACATGTGCGAAGCGCCTTGGCATATGGGGAACATGTGAGAAATGCTTTTGCATATGTGAAGTAATGCATCTAATCAAAGCTAAATAGAAAAGAAACATTGAAAGAAAACATGTTAGCATGTTAACAACACAAAACATTTGGGGTAGGATGGACTAGCTTGTGAAAGTGAAGCTAGTGTTGAATACATGACGAGCAAGTCAAGCAAGATGTAAGCTTATAAGACAAAAAGAAACATTAGATCCACATTTTCTTTTGCATATCAAGCACACCTGCATGATTAGCAAGTCAGCCCAAAATGACAAGAAAGTGTTTAGGATCAGAAACCTCCAAGTAGTAATAAATGAAAAACTCAATATCAAATTTTTACCCTACTCCAGATCAAATACAATGTATGGTCTATAGGCATGCTTGATTGACAAAAGATGAAAGATAGCCTTCTTTCAAAATCATAAGATAATCGAAAGTAACTCTACCTTCATCATAACACAAAACATTTAGGAAATCAAAAGTAAATGATAAGATAATCGAAGAAAATCTAGCCTTCAAAACAATACATAAGATTTTGGAAGCTCCTTTGAATCAATCAGCTTACGCTGAAAGTAAAGCTTGATATAGAATATTTGGCAAATCTCTTTAACCAAGATTCATGGAAACTTGAAGCTGCAGCTCAACTTGTTAGTAGCAAAACATAATAATACATGTATCATCATTGTGAATAAAACATCAAGCATTAGTAATGTAATGGAATACAAATAACATAACCTTTCAAGTGGAATATCAAGGAAAAAGCAGTGTACTAAACTATGATGATATCATGGTTCCCAATCATTTACAAAATTAAAGGAAGTTGATTTATCTCTATACCAACAGGCAAAGAAAAAGTCCAACACATAGATGTATGTCATAGTGGTTAGTGAGCTTGGAATTAACCATCATCATCTCACTGAAAAGCAATCAAGTTTTATGAGGTACCCGAGTATAGATATTGACAAAGATCTTTGCTTGAAGGACGTTCTATGAATGCTAAGTAGCAAAGTACTTACACAAAGACTCAACATGCGATGCACTAAATAAGAAGTTGGTCAATAAAGGATGTGCTAAATAAAAACTAGCTTAATAGATGTGAAGCATCATTGGCTTTTACTTTTGCAAAAGTAGCATGAAGCCATAAGTGCTAAGTGCTAAACTATTGTTTTTTTTAATGACCTAATAGAAAATAAAAATTTGTTTCATATGGGAGATAACCTTTTGTCCAAGTGATTTTCCCAATCAACTTTTTGGTCTGTTGAATGTATATAATTATCAGTAAGCACTTGCCTATGCAGACAATCCACCTCAAATCCTTACTCCATGACTATAAAAAACATAGCATTCTCGACTTGACACACTCTTCCAATATGTACATCTCCATTACTTGTATCGGATTAGATTAATAGCTAATTAGATTTTTCATTGTCAACATGAATGACAATGAAATGATGGTCTCTACTATTTGTAGTTAGACTATATTTAATTTGTTTGATATGTAAATAGATTTTTTGTGGTTAATATGATGCCATGTAGCAATTTATAATCTTTTATGATAGCATGGATGATGCTATTCTATATTGACATTTTGAACTTCCCAAAGCAAAGACGCCTAGTGTGTCAACACATGGCACCCCCACTAGAGACCTTGGAGGGGAAGACAAGAGCGGTACTACAAATCCTGCAAGGGGAGAGGAGACAGTTAAAATGGGAGGAGAGGAGATGAGAGGGAAGCAAAGCAAGTGAAGATGAATGCGTATGGAAGAGGACAATGTTTGAAAAGGAAGGGGAGGATGGGGGCGGGGACCAATAAGGGCCTATTCACTTGTCCAAGGGTGATTTGAAACCTCGTTAGTAAAAAAACCCAAGGTTTTGGTTTCTTTTTAGTGCATGTTTAGATGATTTGCAAGTTAGGTTACTATTGTTGCTAGTTTTCTTTAAAGTATCAACCCTTCTCCTGCTTGTAAGACCAGGATCTATAGAGAGGCTGCTGGCTCCTTGACTCGCAATCAACCCAAAAAAAGAACCACTTGTGTGAACACCTTGACTTGCAACCGGCCTTATAAGAATTGCAAACCCATTGCCATACATGAAGAGGCTCTAGGATAAAGGAGCTAGTAAAGAGGCGGGTGCCTTTAAAATGTGAGCATCCCTCCTATTTTCTCCATGGAAAGACCCAATAAAGAGGCATAAAAATGGAAAAATATGCTTAAGTGTCAAGCTAAAGTTAAATTAGTCATACCAACCTGCCAGTGCCTTAGTATTTGGTACGTAGGTTTTCCACCAAGTTACTTTATTTCTCTAATTTTTTTAAAAACTTATATCCTTTCTCTATTGCCATTCATGCAATGCCCTTACATTTTTTAAAAAGTCAAAAAAACCATAGGCGCAACCCCTTACTCTATGGGAAAGATAGGGGTGCACGAGACTAGCCCCTTTACCCTAAATAGAAGAGCGCACAGTGTTAATGCTTACCTATTTGTCATACATTTGAATAATCCCATCCTTTTGTTAATACTTTAATAAAGTCCTTTCCTTCAAAAGATGCTCTCCTTTACTATCCACTCACTCTCAAACATCAAGTTCGTGACAAACCCAATGGCCTCAATGCCTCTCTCTCTCTCTCTCTCTCTCTCTCTCTCTCTCTCTCTCTCTCTCTCTCTCTCTCTCTCTCTCTCTCTCTCTCTCTCTCTCTCTCTCTCTCTCTCAAAGTAGGAGGACAAAATACGAAGAAAACAATAGATTCTATCAATTTAGAGGTGATTTACGCATAAGGGAGCAAGGAAATGACAAGTTGACGGTGGTGAATTTGCAACCAGCAAGGAAAGTCTATGAAGCAATCGAATTGGGAGAGGCAAATATTTTGATTCATGCTCGAAGGTAGAAGGAAACAAATGAAATCAAGAGAGAGGAATCGCAATTGGTGGACACCCTACCTTCGCTAAGCCTAATAGCAAAAATCCACCTCCTCTCATTTCTACAGCAGAGCATGCAAGCATAGTTCAAGCCGTGCTGCAAAAAGGCTAAGTTATCGAATCGTCTCTATGGCCATACTCCTCCCAGACTTCAATGAAGTAGTGGATACTAGGAGCTATCCTACTTAGGGCCTTATGTCATGGAAGGGAAATACATAAGAAATAGCTATTTCTATTATGTTGTGCAAATGCACGATGGGAAATAGAAGGGAAATAGGTGGGAAATAGGGTGGGACCATGGGAAATAGCACTCCATACTCTAGACCTCAAGGTGCTGTTTCCCACACTCTTGAGAACCATTGATGTGACATTTCCTTTATAGCATGTCTCATTTTCCCTTGGATTATTATGTGATGCATCATAGGAAAAACATCAGAATTAGGCTCTTCCAAGGGAAAAGCATCCAAAATAGCCATGATTATTTCCCCCTTTTTCCCCTCCATGACATAAGCCCCTTAGGCAATGCTACCGCTCAATAACGTAAATTATCCATCTATCATGAGATGGCCTAGGTTTTTCGCCAAACGAAATGCTCTCTCCTATGTAGAACTTCCAAAAACAGTGAGATGCAATTAACGAGTTGTTGCTACTCTAAAACCTGCGCACAACCTCCACATTCCTACAAAAGTTGAACATGCCTAATTAATTTTGAAGCAACTCGTGCTGATTTGGAGCTCATTCTAGAGCAACTTGTGCTGATATGGAGCTATTGCTTGTTGTCATTTGGGGCTATTTTTGCAACCTTAAGATAGCAACAGTGCACAATACTTTTGTTATCAGTGAGTTATATCCGTCAGCTATTGTTATGTCTTGTTGTATATTTGCAAGAAACATCCAGGTACAAATTCAAGGGTCATATGTTTTTTTTTCCAAAAGAAGATAATACATTATAGAAAAGTACAAGAAGCTAAACATTATAAGGGGAAAATGTTGTGCTTGAGAAGAAGGGTGTAAGTGGAAAGTTATGCTTGAGAAGGAGCCTCTAAGAGAACATTCTCATGCAAGCAATTGGATGATTCCAAAATGCACTATTACATGTTTTCTTTCCAAAAAAGAGGGGGAGTATATTAAGATGTCAAAGTGAACTATTATAAAAAATACAGTAGTTCCTTTCAAGTATCTAAGACCATCACTACTTAGAGAATCTAGTTTTCCTCCTTTAGGATAGGCATGCCAAAATGAAAGGTAACGAAAACTACAATGGTGTCAGAAGAGTGCTTGGCATGTGTCACCTGTGCATCTCTTGGCCGCGCATGCGCTCAGGCTCATGGTTACTCTGAGGGGTATCTTGGAGCGAGGCATTAAGCAGCCATTGGCTTTGCATGATGCTCTCCATTTGAACTCTATGCGTAGCACTTCTAAATTTAGATATGGGGTACAGGGTGCTTGTATTGCCCATAGGGAATTAGGGGAGAAATGGGGTCTCAAAAGGGCCTGCAATTAGTTTTTCCTAATTTCAAGGGATAAGAGAGGGATTTGAGGTGTACCAATGAGAGTGCTAGAAGGTGTGGGGCAATGGTATGCTGAGGTGGAGGGTGGGCAAGCTTGCAGAGAGCCCCTATTGGTTGCTCCCCTTACACTAGGGAGCACCCAAACCATCCCACCCACCCCCCCCTTAACCCATGTTTGACCCTCCTACCAGGTGCACCTCCCCCACATGAGTCCAAATCTGCTTTCAATCATACGGTAGGCCCCTTGTGGTGGATTTTTCTTCTCCCCTCCCTCTTTCCAGGGACTCTACCCCCCACTGTTCTGGTCCAGCCTACCATTCCCTCCATTTTTGAATTGTGAGGCTGCCCTCCCTTGCATTTGCCCTCTTCCCCCTCTTTCTCTGCTCCCTCTTGCTCTGCCCACTTGTTGTAGCTCTCTCTCTCTCTCTCTCTCTCTCTCTCTCTCTCTCTCTCTCTCTCTCTCTCTCGCTCACTCCCTCTCCCTCTCCCTCTCCCTCTCCCTCTCCCCTCTCTCTCTCATGTGCCTCTGCTGGTATTGCTATGTCCTTCTCCATCTCCCTCTTTTGTGCCTCTGTTAAAGCTGCTCTGTCCCTCTCTTTCTCCCTCTCCTGTGCCTCTATTGGTGCTGCTTTGTCCCTTTCCTTCTCCCTCTTTTGTGCCTCTATTGGAGCTGCATTGCCCTGTCTAGGAGTCCCATTCTTCCTGTTGCAAACTCTGTAAGCATGGTGAGGAGCAAGGCTACAAGACCATGAAATGTTGTGACCTCTTGTGTCTTCCATAACACCAGAAATGCATTGGATGAGTGGATCCCTTGCACCTACAGCTTAAATGACTAGATAGTGATGAAAGTATCGGCCAAAGGTCCACATAAGCTTCCCAAGAGCAAGAGAGGTGATATCTTGCATGAGTGGAAGGGGTGCACCTTGAAGTTCAAGTTTGGGAAGAAAGGATGGTTGGCAAAAGATATGCGGCTTCCTCCATCATTCAATCAATCTAGGATATTATCACACCGTGAGCCTTTCTATCTATGTACCTTTTTCACCTGTAAGTGTAATGAGTCCATTTGGAAATTTTGTGTTTGGTTTCTAAGAGCCCTTATTCATGGCAGATGTTTATCCTTCAGACTTTGAGGAGTGGGAACCAGTTGAATTATTTATAGGCAAGTTCACTACAATTCATGAGGATTTAGGTAAGCAAATGTATGCAGGGGAGAAGTTTGCCTCCTTGCAAATGAAGAATGTGTATTGGTATAATGCAACATAAATCACTCCAATGACATCATCAAGCTATGGTTGGTTTGCAAACCATTGCGCCACCACAACTTCAAGACATGGATTGCAGTAATGTGGACTCGAGGACATTGCAATCATACAAGGACAAGATTGCAAAGGATGTGGGCATGGCCATGAAGTTTACATTTGGATCCAAATGGGCAAGGTTATCTTGGTTTATGCCTCTGCACATTTTTGCTTCTTTGCATATGCATAGAACAAAAACTATGTGGTCCTACAAGCGTGTAGATGAAAATGCTCTTGAAGATTTACTTGGGATGAATTGGGGAACCAAGTCAAGCCACCAAAAGTGTGATGTGTTTCAATGTCATGCATGTAAAGACAATGTGGTTATTAGATACCATTTGTCATTCCAAATGTTGTATTTAGCTTTTCAGTACAGGCGCTAGAAGAAAACAAATGGCCGGTGGCTTCCCCTAGACAATGATGAAGACAATACGGGGGTAAGTTTGTCTATTGATGTAGAAGAGGGAGATGTCAAGAATGTGAATGTCACATCACAATGGACTCTAAGGGACGTGCGAGAACACCTATTGGTCATGGAGGATGGCATGTCAGAGTCCTTCTACTTAACCTTAACTGGTCGTAAGAACAGTCGCCATGTGGAGAAGTGCATGCATAGTGCTAATTTCATTCCTCCTGCAACTTTAAAGATTGTTTTTCTTTTTTTTACTTTAAAGATTGTTACAATGTGTTTGACTAGTACAGCATTGAATTTTTTGTCAAATGCTAGTTCTTGTTTCAAAAGATGATGGCTAATTAAATTGAAATGTTATTTATTTTGATGTTTTCTCCTTTCACTTCATGGTAAATGTTGTTCAAAAAATTTGGGGATTTTATGATTAGTTATTATTTTTAGGGTTTTTATATATATAACAAGGGTAAGAGTAATTTTTACATCACATTCTCACTTTCACTTTTAGAGAGCCATAGAGACTCCCACCCTCAAAAGTTACTCACTCCATCAGTCGCTATTTGCCATGGATTCGACTAGAGCTGCGTTCCATGATTTCATCTCGTGAACTGCATTTACAGGTCATGAGGAAGAGCTATTCTTAGTGTTTGATAGGACTTTAGATGTCCTAGGCACATATATGCAAGCCAAGGATGACTTCGCAAATCTCATCCTTTACATGCAAGAGAACTTCACAAATTCTGCTTATACACTTGACTATTCTTCAAAGAGATGGGTTCCCACAGATTACATCAAGTATTTATTCCTAGAGAAACCCAAGTTTGTAAGGCGCTTGGCCTGTGATAATCTTACAAAGGAAGGGTTTAGGATGGTAGAAGTAAAAGACATCCTAGAAGTGGGCATCATGGGAAATACAGGCACTAAATTCCTTTCATGGGAGATGACATTCATCTTTCTTCTCCAAGAAGGAAATTTAGAGGAAGAAGTCTCATTGTCCAGTACCCCCTCTAGTAGAACTGTTGATATCCTCCTCCCTAGACTAGACTCTCACATGTACATAGAAGAGAGTCTTGACCATGGAACAAAGGAGATGGAAGCATCTCAAGCATTAAGCCTACTTCAAGAGCCCCCAGTAGAGCAAGAATCTACATTGGAGACCACTAACCAAAAAGTAGACTTATGGTCCTTGTCCCCCCTCATCATTTATGGAGAAGAGTACGTATTCAAAGAGATGGGTTCCCATCATCTTCAAAGAGATGGGTTTCCATAGATAAGAGCAAGTATCTGTTCCTAGAGGAACCCAAGTTTGTGAAGCGCTTGGCCCGCTTTTGTGATAATCTTATAGAGGAAGGGTTTAGGATGGTAAAAGTAAAGACATCCTAGAAGTGAGGATCACGGGAAATATAGGAACTAAATTCCTTTCATGGGAGATGACATTCATCTTTCTTCTCCAAGAAGGAAATTTAGAGGAAGAAGCCTCATCGTCCAGCACCCCCTCTAGTACAACTGTTGCTATCCTCATCCCTAGACTAGACTCTGACATGTACACAGAAGAGAGTCTCGACCATGCAATAGAGGAGATGGAAGCAGCTCAAACATTGATCCTACTTCAAGAGCCCCCAGTAGAGCAAGAATTTGCATCAGAGTCCGATGACCCAGAGTAGAATTATGGTCCTTGACCCCCCTCATCATTGATGGAGAAGAGTCTGTATTCCTCCATGACATAGAGGTCCTTTTTGGACTACAAGAGGATGAGGCACTCGAAGTCCTATCTGGGTTTGATGTTGATATAAGTGTCAAAGATCCTGGGGTTTTAGGTTTCGAAGACCTGAAAATGGAAGAGTTTCTCTTGACGATGTTGGTTTCAATGAGGGGTGCAGACATGTCCATATATGATGCACAACCCTCTCATGCAGAAGCTTCCACCTCCAAGATATAGGTCCGAAGGAAGCTTCCACCTCCCAAATGGAACATCACACATCACCTGGTTCCATCAACATTGCAAATGAGGAAGGGATAGAAGCCAATGATGCTGTAGTGGTAGGTTCAAACAATATTGTTTATTTTGATGTTCTTTCGGTATAATTTGTTTTGTCAGTCTTCTAATGTTTGTTGAATTGTTGCAGGAGGCATTAGAGATTGATGAATTCTCATCTCGATGGGGTAATGTTCGTAGCGCATTTGGGCAAGATCATTCTCTGGCCCATTACCTTGGCGAAGTCGCAAAGCACCTCGTGGTCTTCCACAGAAAGTTTTCTCCTCAAGGGCTTGCAGAGCTGCTGAAGTGTAAGGCATTGTCATGCACTATCGGATACTCCAACATTACTCGGAATGCCAACAAACTGATTTTGGGACACCGCATGGCTTCTATCAATGCTTTTGGATCGAACATTCATGGCAAGGCATTGATCGCAACAACTATGTCTTTGGCAACATGAGAGGAGGATATTAGTGCTATTGCAATTTGTGGCTAGGTTTATATCTAGGAGTCCCCTATTCTCAATCTAGTCGAACTAACCAAGAAGAAAGATAGCCTGTGAGGCCTCTTGTAAATATAAACATATATTTCAATGGATACATCACTTTAATCACTACATGTCTTTCTTATATGTTAAGTCATCGTTGCTCATCATGAATTCATAATATTTATTCCACTGTATTTTTTTAAGTCGATGATGTGTTTTCTCCATCCTTTTAATTGTGTTAATTTAATGCATTTCTAGCCAATTTAGTATGATTTTCACCAATTTTGGGTATCCAAAGATCATTTCTGTCAAATCTTGGAGGAATTTCATCGTGGCACAGATGGGAAAAGTTTTTGAGATGTCGCGAGGAGCCCAGAATGCCCTAAACCTGCCACGATGTGAATTTGGGCATTCTGGACTTCAGAAGGGAAAAGTGTCCGAGACATGGCGAGGAGCCTAGAATGCCCCAAAATGCCCAAATTCATGCCGTGGCGGGTTTAGGGCATTCTGGGTACTCGCAACATCCTGACCACTTTTCCCTTCTACGCGATGGTGAAATTCCTCCAGGATTTGACAGAATTCAAAAGATACATTAAAATGAACAGTAGCTTTAATCATAAACATGGAGAATTCACAACAATGCGATAGTGTACAAAATGTAGATATATTTTATAAAAAAATATCAGCCCTTGGGACTCAGATACAAGATTGTGCCTTCAAGGGAAGGGGGTACTCTAAGTCCTAAGGGTGGGCTCCAAGAGATTCTAGGGCTTCAAGCTTGGGTCCACTATCCATAGCCGCTTCGCTAGATCCATGTCTTCCCCCCCCCCACACACACACACACATACTTCCCTTCCCCTTGCCCAACATAGGCTTGGATCTTGGGATGGATGTTACCCCCATGGTAGGAGGAAGTAGAGTTTTATTATCGCTAGAATAATATTATTATTTTTTTGCATTTCATGGATAGACTATGGGTATGAGCTTATGAAAAAGGAGAATGCTACTTTATTATGGTTTGATCACCCCCTTATTCCTCTAACTTGGTCTAGAGGGAGCTATTTGTGGATTGAGTGTATGGGTCACCCCCTCACTTAGCCCATGTGGCAGTTCCCCCTAGTAGAGATATGTTGTGGGGGGATACCTAATTAACAAATGTATTGGCCATAGTTCGACACAAGAATATTACCATGGGTATGGAATGTTTTTGCACCCCCTTTATTAGAGTTATTTGATCTTATTGGAGGTACCTTGAGAAGATGTTTGTGAGTATACAAATGGGGGTCTTTGGAAAAAAGGGAATTTGATCTCGTGGCCTTAGTGTGATACTATCCATGCAAGTAATCTACCTTGGGCATGTGTTGATGCATGGCCCTTACATAGGGATTAATTGAGACAAAGTGTAAAGGAGAGCCAATTTTCATAAGGGAATGACGAAGACTATTAAGCCTACAATTATACTTGTTATTTTCTAATATGTGAAGTTGAGACTGTCAGGCTAAACTAGCCCAGTGGTTGAAATTGTGGCTGCATTAATCTAGCCCGATAGTTGAAATTGTGACTGTCCTAAATGTGTCCTAAACTAGCCCGATGATTGACTATCCTAAACGTGTCCAAAACCAACTCGGTGATTGAAATTGTGACTGCTGTCCTACACCAGCCCGGTAGTTGAAATTGTGACTGTCCTAAACGAGCACAGTGGTTGAAATTGTTTTGCTTCTAGTAGCTTGATTAGTTCAATTATAAAATGATTAGTTCAATTTAGATTCATTATATTCTTTAATTAGATCGTGTTTTTTCATGTACTATGTTTTGTCGTGTTTTAGTAGTCAAAAAGCAGGATCACTGTATTGTTGTTCCATTTAAAAGAGGGCTCATTGTTCTATTATTCCCACATGTTGGGTCAGCATCTCAAGTTTAAAAGACAAAGTTGTATCTCAAGTTTATGGATCAGAATCTTGACATTTTAGTTGGGCAGAGGAGCTTTGAGCATTGTAAGCCTTGGTACATCAAGAAATTCAAATACAGGAATGTTTGTTGTAGCAAAACACACATAGACTTTGACCTAGACAAGCTATGAATGGCATGAGATCTAGTCGTGTTAGAGCATTGCTCCATGGGGATCAGCTTATAGGCCACCTGGATACTCATCATGTGTTGCAAGGGAGAGCAAGTTCTCTAGCGGTCTCTGTGGGAGCCATTGGTTTGTCCAAAGGGAGACCATGAGTGGCACTGCATTGAATGCATTCGTGGCACATGCAAGCATTGCAGTCTAAAGCTAAAGAAGAAGGCATTTCATGTCTATCCAAATGAAATGAGGGAAGACAACCATGTTTCTCTAAAATGGAGGAGATTTGAAAATGTCAACGTTGAAGGATCTGATAAAAAGATATGGTTGTACTATTGTACAAGAGCACTCAGTCGAGGGAACTTATAGGTCACATGGTTCAATCCATCCCAAAATATGTTTCGGTACAAGTAACTTAAAGGAGTAGGAAAAATGATAGCTAGGGAAATTAATATTCACCATATTTGCTAGCTCCAAGTCATATAGCCGATTTAAAAGCATGTCCTCCTTGTAGCTATTATACTTCCTCTTTTCTGGGTCTGGTTCTATAAGGAGGTCATCCAACATTGTTCTTAGATAGAACATGAGCATTCCAAAGTCTTTTGGGTATGCCATAAATTTGTATTAGGTGAATCAGTGTACAGAGTTTCAGGGCTAGCTTTCATAATGGGCTCTTAGTTGTGTCTGCACTGCACTTAAATAGGGAGAGATTTCATTGAGCCCGGCCTTCTCATTCTTCTTTCATACAACCTGACATGTCCACCTCTCATCATTTGGCTGAGGTGGGTAGTCTTCTCTATCAGCGTGTTGGAACTCTAGCAAAAGATAATGTGTGAACAATGACTTCCATACATGGAAGTTACAAATAGAATCACAAATACATGGGGTGATGTCACAAGAATATATGTGAGGACCTATAATTACTCACCTACTAGTTACCACCACCAGGCTTGCATGATTAGTAAAGTGTAGTTAACTACCAGTCATTGGGCTTGCATGCTCAATAGAGTGCAGTTAATTACCATTCATCGGGCTTGCATGCTCAATAGAGTGTAGGACAATAGGTTGAAGAAATGCCAATGCTACTGTGGCTTTCCATCTATGTTCCCTCACCAGTTTGTATCGAAGAGCATGTAAATTTCAGCGATCTTTCTACAATATATAGATATCTAGATTGGATTATACAGACATATACATATATATATATAAAGCTAGTTTTTATTTAACACATCCTTTACTGTCCAACTTCTTCTTTAGTGCATCGCTAGCTCAGTTTTTGTGTAAGTGCTTTGCTACTCACCATGCATAGAACGTCCTTCAACCAAAGATATCTATCAATATCTATACTCCGCTACCTCACAAAACTTGATTGCTTTTCACAGCGAGACGATGATGGTTAATTCCAAGATCACTAACCACTATGACATACATCTATGTGCTGGGGCTTTTCTTTGCCTGTTTGTATAAACACAAGTATTTCATTAATTTTGGACTCATATGTCTACTTTGGGACTAATCCCAAAAATCCTACCCAAATAAACTACTAATGCAAAAACTTCGATTAAATCCTACTTTTGTACTTCTTGTTTTTAAAAATCCTATTCATGTTTTCCAAAAAACATGACTTATTAATTTAAATACATAAAAAATCACTTTCAAAATAAAGACATATTAATATAATTTAATCCAAAAGAATGCACTTAAAATTTGATGTAGAAGACTATATCACTCTTGAAGTACCAAAAACTTTAAAGGTTAAAATAGACAAGAGATATGGAAGACTCCTTAAATGTGCTCCAAAAATAGTAATAGCTATGCCTGCAATTTTACATTGTCATATGTTTACTAGACTTATTAATATAATTTAATCCAAAAGAATGCACTTAAAATTTGATGTAGAAAACTATATCACTCTTGAAGTACCAAAAACTTTAAAGGTTAAAATAGACAAGAGACATGGAAGACTCTTTAAATGTGCTCCAAAAATAGTAATAGCTATGCCTGCAATTCTACATTGTCATATGTTTACAAGAAATATTGCTCTCCATGAGTCTTTATACAAAGGAGTCTAACATGCAGCCTTTTCAATAACTCCATTCCCACATGGAGCAATAAGAGGCTCGATCACATAAATCAAACTTCTTTAGCTACATGACTCCACAAAAATTTAGATGAAGAGGAGACCCAACGCCCACTTGTCATGTCCACAAAAAACAAGAGCACAGGATCATTGTTGTTTGCAACTGTAGTCAATCTTTAGGGATGAAGACCTTATCTAATCTATGCCAGGTAGAGTCTCAATCTTGTCGTTAAGAGTAAGGTAGTCCAATCTACATGCTTTTGCAATGATAATTATATACGTTCAATAGACTAGAAAGTTGATTGGGAAAATCACTTGGACAAAAGGTTATCTACCATATGAAAGCAATTTTTGCTTTCTATTAGGTCATCAGTAAAAACAAGAGTTTTGTGCTCTAGAACTTGTGGTTTCATGCTGCTTTTGCAAAAGTAAAAGCCAATGATGCTTCATATCTATTAAGCTGGTTTTTATTCAACACATCCTTTACTGTCCAACTTCTTCTTTAGTGCATCGCTAGTTGAGTTTTTGTGTAAGTGCTTTGCTACTCACCATGCATATAACGTCCTTCAACCAAAGATATCTATCAATATCTATACTCGAGTACCTCACAAAACTTGATTGCTTTTCACAGTGAGACGACAATGGTTAATTCCAAGATCACCAACCACTATGACATACATCGCTGGGGCTTTTCTTTGCCTGTTGGTATAAACACGAGTATTTCATTAATTTTGGACTCACATGTCTACTTTGGGACTAATCCCAAAAATCCTACCCAAATAAACTACTAATGGAAAAACTTCGATTAAGTCCTACTTTTGTACTTCTTGTTTTTAAAAATCCTATTCTTGTTTATAAAAAAACATGACTTATTGATTTAAAAACATAAAAAATTACTTTCAAAATAAAGACTTATTTATATAATTTAATCCAAAAGAATCCCCTTAAAATTTAATGTAGAAAACTATATCACTCTTGAAGTACCAAAAACTTTAAAGGTTAAAATAGACAAGAGACATGGAAGACTCTTTAAATGTGCTCCAAAAATAGTAATAGCTATGCCTGCAATTCTACATTGTCATATGTTTACAAGAAATATTGCTCTCCATGAGTCTTTGTACAAAGGAGTCTAACATGCATCCTTTTCAATAACTCCATTCCCACATGGAGCAATAAGAGGCTCAATCACATAAATCAAACTTCTTTAGCTACATGACTCCACAAAAATTTAGATGAAGAGGAGACCCAACGCCCACTTGTCATATCCACAAAAAACAAGAGCATAGGATCATTGTTGTTTGCAACTGTAGTCAATCTTTAGGGATGAAGACCTTATCTAATCTATGCCAGGTAGAGTCTCAATCTTGTCGTTAAGAGTAAGGCAGTCCAATCTACATGCTTTTGCAATGATAATTATATACGTTCAATAGACTAGAAAGTTGATTGGGAAAATCACTTGGACAAAAGGTTATCTACCATATGAAAGCAATTTTTGCTTTCTATTAGGTCATCAGTAAAAACAAGAGTTTTGTGCTCTAGAACTTGTGGTTTCATGCTGCTTTTGCAAAAGTAAAATCCAATGATGCTTCATATCTATTAAGCTAGTTTTTATTTAACACATCCTTTACTGTCCAACTTCTTCTTTAGTGCATCGCTGGTTGAGTTTTTGTATAAGTGCTTTGCTACTCACCATGCATAGAACGTCCTTCAACCAAAGATATCTATCAATATCTATACTCGGGTACCTCACAAAACTTGATTGCTTTTTAGAACGAGACAACGATGGTTAAGATCACCAACCACTATGACATACATCTATGTGCTAGAGATTTTCTTTGCCTATTGGTATAAACACAAGTATTTTATTAATTTTAGACTCATATGTCTACTTTGGGACTTATCCCAAAAATCCTTCCCAAATAAAAACTTTACTTTATGAAAATCTCATTCGAGAATCAAAAGTTCACTTTTTGGCACTATCATTTCCACATAATAAATTTCACAATCTGTCTCTATAATGGTGCACTACTAATGCAAAAACTTCGATTAAATCCTCCTTTTGTACTTCTTGTTTTGAAAAATCCTATTCATGTTTTAAAAAAATCATGACTTATTAATTTAAATTCATAAAAAATCACTTTCAAAATAAAGACTTATTAATATAATTTAATCCAAAAGAATGCACTTAAAATTTGATGTAGAAAACTATATCACTCTTGAAGTACCAAGAAATTTAAAGGTTAAAATAGACAAGAGACATGGAAGACTCTTTAAATGTGCTCCAAAAATAGTAATAGCTAAGCTTGCAATTTTACATTGTCATATGTTTACAAGAAATATTGCTCTCCATGAGTCTTTGTACAAAGGAGTCTAACATGCATCCTTTTAAATAACTCAATTCTGCCTTAACAAATGTGTTAAGTACAAATAAAAAATCCTAACACTTGTTTGTTTGAATGTCTGATTCGTCTCATCACTTGATTTCCAGGATTCTATGAGTATCTCTGTGGAAAGCTCTCAAACTGCTTCATGGTTTGAAACCCAGTCCATTTTCAAACAACCAATATACAGTATATTGTTATCCTGGTTCTCCTTCCTACCCCTTGGATCATACCATAGTGCTGTAAATGTTGCAACTTTTCCCTGGTCATCCATGCTCACATCCACCACTTTTGCAACCCAGAACTTAACATTCTCATGCTCATCGTCCGATGGTCGAACTGCAAAAAAATAGTGGATGTATATGTCTACTTCTGGCATAAAATCTCTCTTCCTTAGTTCACAATATGGATGTGGGAGTAGCAAATCAAACTCATTTTCAAAGACATCAAATGATGTGTTACCAACATTTGGCCAAAATAAGGGCCTTTTTGCCTTAGCATCATCTACTCACATTTTCTAAAGGTCCTTTATCAAGTGATAGGTCTTCTTAATTACAACTGCAGTAGTGTGTTCCTTCGAAGAGGGCTTCGAATAAAAAATTTACGAAGCATTTCCTCTTTGTATATGTAATAAAAGATTTTAAGCCTTCTATTTCACCTTTAGATTTCCCGCTGAATTGTTTTATAGAAGCTCATACTGGATGCATTTCTTTGCTCGGAATTGAATTTATAAGACAGTAAGGTTCTTCGGGTTCCCGTTTTGTATCATGAGAATAGTGTTGCCACTGCATCATTGGTTTTTCATCCTTTAAGAAAAAACAAAAGTACTGTGGAGTGCTATGACCAATCAATGCATCCCCACCTTTTTGTATGAAAGCTAGAATAAAGCTCTTTCAATCATACATCCTTTCAACCATGGAGCATACTCTACCTTCCTTGTGGCCACCAACTTGCCTCCCACATTTTCTTATCAAGTAATCCATCATCTCCATGTCCTTGTGTTTTAGCTCTCTTGAGACTATGCTAAAACCTGATCGATATCCTCATGTGTGTGTCCAACCAACAAAAACCCAACTTCAATCTCATTGAAGATTCGATGAGTGATTAGCATTGAGTAAAATGCAAAAAAGAGTATATTCTTATTCTCTCGTCCGCAATTGTCTGCTTGTATTCTCAAAGTTGCTGGTAGGTGACCTTTTTCTGCATGTATGCTGTGAATTACCTTCATAACTGATGTTACAACTTGATTGCTATCATATAGATGCAAGGACTTAAATCCATACACTAACACTCCACATAGATGTGTCTTCAAAAAGTATTTTTCTTGTAGATTTGGTGGAGTATTAATGAATCAAGGTAATGTTATTGTGTTTTGATCGATATCATCTGCAATAACGCACATGTACTCATTTGGATGAGAAATAGCTTACTCCTTCCAAAATGCATATTTTAATCTAGAATGCCGAACAAGTTCATGATGAAATTCTCTCTTTTTTTTGTATGATTCTCTTTGTTCTTGAAATGTTGCACTCTCAAGTGCTCGCTTTAGATCATCACAATCACTGCACTTTGACATTTTTTGTCTTTTTGGGATTTTAAGATGTACAAAGCTCTTCTTTTAAAGAGTATACAAATTGTGAAAAGATGTCGGATCATGTCCTCTTTACCTGTGTTTCTCCAATAGAATTATACACTTCCTTTTTTGTTAAACCTATCAAAAGATCCATTTCAGATAGATGGGGTTGAGGTAAAGCATTCTCATGAATGTAGTCTTTTAAAATTGTTGTTGCCAAGACCGTTGAGGCTCTTGTTTTGGGCCTTCTCGGGTTTCCATGAATGTTAAACTTTACTCCATACTTTTCTTTGTTATCCAAATCCCAGTCTGTGCCATGTGATAATTCTATAGTAATGCGATATGCATTATTGCAAATACTTTTTCCATTTATACGAGGCTTTATCTGTTGTTCAAAATTTTTCTTTTTCATGTCATTTACCAGAAAGCAAGAGAGCCTCGTATGTATTCATTTCTTTTGCTCCCTTTTCTTTGCCACTCCTATTCTCTACATTCCTTGATGTCAACTAAGTTAATGGAATGCATAAAACTTTGATTGCAACATGTAGATCACATTGCTTTTAGCATAACATCTTCATTCATTACTCTTATTCTGTTTGGTTGCTTTTCTACATCTTCCTGGACTCACTTTCTTTTCATGCATATGTATGTCAGTTTCTTCTGTGCATTTGTAAACTTCTCCCTGTCAAATTTATTTGTCACTTTATTTTCATGGGATGTTGCATCCTTCATCTTATTACAATCAAAGTCAAATACCAAATAGTCCTTTATTGGTTTCTTTTGTACATCCTTTTTTAATTTTGTACACTTCTCCCCATCGAATTCATTTGTCACCATGTTTTCATGAGATGTTGCATCATTGATCTTATCACTGTCAAAGTCAAATACTGAATAGTCCTTTGTTGATTTCATTCTTGTCTTTGAAGTAATCTTCAGACCATTTGAGTCAATATCCATGTCATCTAGGTTTGATACGCTAACACTTTCGAACTCTTTGTGCTCCTTGACAATGTGTATGAATTCATCCACTCTAGATGAGACATCACTTCTGAAACCTTTTGCTTTATTGGTACCAATGAACTCTTCCACTCTCGACAAGATATCGCATGGGATTTTTTTAGTACCTTTTTTTAATAGAAAACAACGTGTTTTTTGAATTAAAAATGCATGTGGATGTTCAAAATGCAAAAAATGCATTTTTTATAAGCGATCAACATGCACCGATTGACCAGCTATATACTGACACATGAATCCCAACACCAACCGGTATTTTCCCAAAAATACTGACCGGTGTTGGGATTCATCGGTCGGTGAATCACCACACCAACCGGTACACAACAAACCGGTTGGTGAAACAAAACACTGATTGGTATATTTGGGAAAATACCGATCGGTGTAGTGAAACACCAATCGGTCTACACGGACCAAACACATGGCATGCATGCATTGGCCACAAAAACTGATCGATGTGTAGACATATTGGCCGATATGTCGAGTTGGATTCTATAAAAGGGCGCCTTCATGCCATTTTTTTCCATAGTTCACCGAAATTTACTGGAGTTTTCCACAGTTTTCTACATCTTCGCTATTTTTGGCTTCTCCTTCAGGCTTTTGGTGAGCTTCTGACCTCACTATTGTTCTCAGTTAGGGCCAAGTGATGGCTCGCTTCAGCCAACTGGATTCACCTCGCCTTAGTTGAGAGAAAAGAGAGAGAAATATGTCATATGCTTGTGCTTGCTTGCATCTGTGTGTGTGTTTGCATGATGTGTTTCACTCGGGGCCAAATGATGACTCGCTTCGGCCGGTTGGATTCATCTTACCTCGAGTGATGTTCTAGTAGTATGAGGATTAAGGCCAAGTGATGGCTCGCTTTGGCCAACTGGATTCACCTCATCCCAATCGAGAGAGGAATAGAGAGAGAGGAATATGTGTGATGCTTATTTATGCTTGCTTATATGTGTTTGAGTGTGTGATGTTTATCACTTGGGGTTGGATGATGACTCACTTCGACTGGTTGGATTCATCTCGCCTTGAGTGACATTCTATTAGTAGTATCATGATCAAGGCCAGGTGATGGCCTGCTTCGGCCGTTGGATTCACCTCACTTTGGTCTACTATCATATATTCATATATATTGTACGTAGGTGTCAATAGAGCTGGTTATTGTCTAGATGATGGCTCACTTTGGCTGACTGGATTCATCTCAATGATGACCTTCCCAACAAGCTCAAGATGTGTGATCACACAATGTTGATCTAGATCATCTTGGTTCATTACACTATGATTGTTGTTATATGTTTTTGTGTTCATCTTTTATAGTCTATCCTTCTTCGATAGCCTGATAGAGTTTCTTGGAGTAATTTGTATAAGGCGTGCTATTGCTTGTAGGGTCCACGTTATCATTATCTATTAAAAATTCATGTTAGCATGTGTGTAGATCTCAATTTTATATCTTGATTTTTTCGCATTTGTTTTTGTAATGATTGTAAGGTGTTAACATAATGCATTACTATTGGACCTAGATGTCTCAATTACTTAATTGTTATGAATTGGTTTTCATATGTACACATCGTGACTCATCGTGGTAGTAGAACCTCATGAGTGCTTACATAATGATTGTTGTGTGAATTAAATCTATACCTATGCCTTCCTCATGGTAGCCACCCCTTCAAAGAGAGAGAGAGAGACACTTGGAGAATCAAGTTGCAACACCTTGTCCATAGGGTGTGCATTTGATATATTATAACATTGACTGAGGGGCAAATAAGAGACATTCCACATACCAAGTCTAAGCTGATGAAATGCATCAGCACATACTTGCTCAATTTGACGAGGCATAGAGAGGTGGAGCAGACAGAGGAGAAAGAGACAGTACTAATCTTCCTACCTAGAGCACTGAGTGATATAGTTGTACAATGGGAATGGTAAAGCAGTTAGAGCCCTTGATAGACGTATCAAGGTCAAAGATAGGTGGCTCGTAGAATGGAAGGAATCCCGTGCTGCCATTCATAGGAAAAATTGAAAGGAAAAAGGTGTGGCCGGTAGACTATTGAATGTCACCATGCAATATTATACCCAAGTTGCTAGTGGCTCATCAGAAAGAATAGACATGAGAAGTCAAGATAGCAAGGCACAAATAGACTTGTGAATGAAGTTTGCCGATATGTGCTCTACAACAGTACACTTCCCACTACTTGCATTGACAATTCTTGAGGAATTAGGAGGGCGAGTGGAAGGAAAAGTATACTGGGTTAAGATAGTGGGTGTGCCAGGTTTCAAGCCAACCCTATCTTATGCTGGCAAGAAGTTGAGGCACAATACTACACATGCACATAGATTGTTGAAGAGAGAGCTGGAAATGACTGTAATGCATAGGGCCATGCGATTGGTTACACACACGTTAGTGATCATATACTACAATTTTGTAATGGATTTCCTCTTACCATCTTCTATCATGCCATAGAATTTAACCATTGCTTGTTGTAGTTTCTCAACATCTAAGTAGACATTGTTGAAAGCATTCATCTCAAAGGTTTGCAAACTAGATTTCTTTTCACTCTTCTAAGTCATTGCCCCTTACGCAATGGTACCCTCCAAGCACCCCTTACGCAATGGTACCCTCCAAACATTTCTCTTGCATGTTGGTTTGTTTCTCATCATGCATGCCTCATAGACCAAGGTGTGGGTAGTGGCACTATAGACTTATTATACTTTCCCAAAATAGCAGACTTGCAAATTTTGAAAATAGATTGTAAGCGCAAGTATTTAGTAGTACTTAAAATTTTTCAATGTTGTAAATAAAGATTTGATTTCTCATACATTGATACATGTTGTCCCTTGTTTACAGCCTCCTGGGGATATTGAGGAAGAAGGCGAGGATACTGAGGAGGATACCGAGGCACTAGATTAATGAAAGATCTCTATTTAGACACGTGATAGGTAGATGTAAAGAGAAATAAGTATGAAAGCTAGAAATAAAATTTTCATTTGCAAGTCATCATATTCCATTTGCAACTCATCATATTCCATTTGCAAGTCCTGTAGTTTTTAAATATTCCTAAAATAAAATTTGCACTATTTTAAAATGGATGTTGGATAACATCATTGGTTGTTAAGGATTTATGTTTTGAAATTTCAAGAAAACAATCTTCTACAATAAGTGAGAAGCAAATGTGTTTGAATGTATGTATGTAACATGTCCTAAATTCGTATCTTTGCTATTATGTTTAGGGTTTTGCATTTCACCAAAACAATGGTATCATCATCAAGAATACCCTCTCAACCATCCACACACCAAGCCCAAGATGAACGCACATGTGGTAGTCAAGAGATGCAGTTCATGATGGATGTGGCTGATGCTACCATGCTTCTGTCCACTAAAAGAGCAAACAAAGGCAATTGCCCAAGCCAATATTTTCCACAACCCTAATGGCATGAAGTACTCAACTGTAAATCTCCTGGACTTGGATGACGATTTAGAGACTATATGGGATTGTAGCAAAAGTTCTCCTAAACATGAGCGATGGTCCCTTACGTGGTGTTATAATGAAGCCATAAAACAGAATGCACAATGCATTTAGGAGATGATTTTTGCTGGGAAATTTCACTCTAAAATTCCCAAATATTTTGCAGAGATGCTATATGCAAAGTTTGTGCTTGGTCGTGAAGTGGAATTTGCCTCAATCACTCGAGTATGCAAGGAGCCACGTACGCCAAGCACTAGACCCATGGTAGTCGAACCAAAGCGTTGGCAATCCAGTCTTAGGTGAATATAATATTTAAATATGTCGATTATTTACTTTCAAGTTTTTTTGAAGAATTCCAACCCAACATCAATTGATAAGTTTGTATGTGACTTTATTGAACATGTAGCCTCTGTCACAAGTGAAGAACTCTATATGAATATCAAAGAGGGAGCTAGACAGGGAGCACGTGTCGAGCGAGATGTCACATTTACGACTGCCACTGTACGAGATGCAACTATGGATCATCAATGAGTGCTACAAGAACTTGAGTGGGTGAGAAGCCACAATGAAAGATTGCATGCATTATTATCCCAAACCGGCCAGTGGCTTGATATCAACAATGCATATGCAGAGATGTGCATAATAGCAAGCAATTATTCTCAACAAGCGCGTGATGCACAAGCCACCTTGCAACATATCAAAGATGGGGCATAGTCTTGACAATCAGTCGTGCTTTGCCGCCTCATTGTGCGCAAACCGTCCAAATACCTACAACATTACACTACATTGTGGATGGGCCATGTTGCCCAATCTACCAAGATCATTTTGACAGGGCCATAGGATACTATGCCCTCCCTTCATCGCCTTCACCTTGTCTGTCTTGTGAATACTTTAAAGGTGAAGTGCATGTCCGACATGCACCGCTCTTGTGGCACGTGAGTTGTATGATGTGCTCAGCATTGGCGCAACATACTCTCCCGATTCGAGGCTATGTACAATTTAAATGATAAGGAGAGGAAGAATTTTATATACAAACATATTTATCATCTAAATATTGCCGCAGTACTTCAAATTGGGATGATATCCATCAATAAAATTGATGACGTCAATGTATGTCAATTTTTTTTAACAAAATGTAAGCACGATTGTGATACCATCTAAATGCTATAGAAAAGTTATATATAGCTCTAACACCCCCACTCAAACTAGGCCCTCTAGTTATGGATGAAAAAACCCTTGGGGAGTACAAGGGAAAAACTCGAGCTACTATATATATATCTATATGAAAATATATATACAAAGGATGGCCATAGGCCTGTTTGAATGATCCACAGTATAATGTTGGGTGATAAAGTGCAAATTGCATGTGGATAGTAGTACAAAGACATAAGACAAGTACTTGTCCATAGTACAGTGCAAAGTATAGGTGCTATGTTTGGTGCATGATACAGTGCAAAGTATGTGTGGAAAATGGAAAACTCTAGTTGGAAATGTCAACTTGTTTGACATACTGATGATGCATAATTAGGGCTTGAGATCTTCAAGTTCGATGTTTAAGCTCTTCATACAGTGCAAAGTATGTTCGGAAAATGGAAAACTCTGCCTGGAAATGTTAACTTTCAAGTTTGATGTTTAAGTTCTCCATCTGAATAGGAGAGCTTGTCATCTCCAAGTTCAATCTCATCAAACCTCCTTAAGCCTTTATAATCATGCCTTCACGTTTTGCACAATTCATCCACTTAACATGATCAGTTTCATGAAGTGTATACAAACACAACAAATATTCAAGTAAATGTCCCATTTCATGCAGTGTATATAAACAAAGCAAATATTCAAGTATCCTTTTTTGTTGTACCAAGGATGAATGTATGAGGAAATTCATTCGGCCACTCCAAAGATGAGTATGCAGGCACGATTTGACATGTCCACAAAGCTAGGGCGAACAACTGGGTAGCCGGAAGTATCGAACGATCGGAAATACAATGAGCATAAGCCACACATGTATGACAAGAGTCAAGCTTGTGTGGATTAGACATAGCTTACATAATCATAGCGAGGATGAAATAACAACCTCATAATGGAAGTACCAAACGATTGGAAATACAATGAGCATAAGCCACGCACAATTGACAAGAGGCAAGCTTGTGTGGATTAGACACAACTTACATAATCATAGCGGGTATGAAATAATAACCTTTTTGCATTCGGAAGTACCAAACAATCGGAAATACAACGAGCATAATCCACACATGTATGACAAGAGGCAAGCTTGTGACACAACTTACATAATCACAGCGAGAATGAAATAACAACCTCTTCACATCCGGAAGTACCAAACAACTGGGAAGACGAGCATCCGAGATTTCAAAGGAAATCCGAAAGTAACCAAGAAAATGGGCATCCGAGAATGGTGGTCACGTCCAAACGAGTACTCAATAGTAATCCATATGTGCCATATCCAAATGAGTACTTATAAATAATCCATATGTGTCTGTCCAAACAAGTACTCAAGAAGTTTTCATCGTGAAAGCTAGATAAATATGTGTCACATCCAAATGAGAACTCAGTAATAATCCATGTGCCACGCCCAGATGAGTACTCAAGTAGTTAGCCATATGCCACTCCAAACGAGTACTCAACCAATTAGCCATATGCACATGTTTATAAATATTATCATCCGAAAGGTGTTGAACCTTGCCACATCCAATCCATAGGTGCCACAGCCAAATGAATACTCAATAAGTCATCCATATGTGTTCATCGTGAAAGACATATATGTATACCTCCCCACATAAAGGGTGGAATAAAAGGGCAAAATAAAAGTATGCCTTGCTTGAAGATATAAGATGAACCAATAAGTAACTACACACTATAAGTCATCAATAAGTTAATCGACAAAGAAAAAACAAACCGTTGGTCTAGCAAGACCTTGCATACACTCATAAATATATATGAGTAGGAAAATGAAAGCAGATGTACTCATCCTGCAATGTGAATTACGCCCATTGAATTGTATCAAAGTGTTGAGAGTTGTGGTGCCATGAGCACTTGTAGAGCAAAGGTATGAGTAAAGGGCAAGCTGCCACATGGCATGGAGGAGATATCCCACATGTGAGCAAGCAAATGGATGTAAGTACCCTCACCTATAAAAGGGAGGTTCATTTGAAGTAATATCAATCAAGCACTTTGCACTATCTCAAGATTCTCTTTATGAGTCCAGGCTAATCTATCTTGGAACCTAATTGACTTGAGCTACATGTCATGAGCACTCTCTTCATCATGTCTCTGCATAGGTTCCATCCACCTTAGAGTGCTCCATAGATCCTGAGGCACACATGTTTTGTCATGGTATCAGAGCATAGGTTTAGCTCTCCAAGTTTAGCTCATTAGTAGCTCACTAGGATTGCTCCCATTCCTAGATCAGTTTTAGTTTTTAGATTGAGAAAATTCCATTCTTGAGAGACTTTGAGATAAATTTTTCGCCACTGTGAGATTTCCATCCATGTGAGAGAGACAGATTTTGATTGTTTTCATTATTGAGAGAAGAGTGAGAGAGCTTTCAAAGCTTGGATATAAGGAGAGTTCATTGAGAGAAAAAGAGAAAGGACCATCTACAAGTCTTGAGAGGTTAGAGCTTGCATCTAGCCTCAAGCAAGCCATCCAACACCAAAAGCCAACGCAGACTCCAGCAATTAGCCTCACCAAATGATGGCTAGATCTCATGGCACCTCCACAAACAGCTAGTCCACAAATGACTTGAGGCGATCTCCAACGCCCACGTGACTTCCATCGCCAATGCCCTCTGATGTGAGTGAGCTCCTAAGCTACTTCCAAACAACTTAGCATTGCCCCGACTGCAGCAGCCTACCTCTATGAACTTCACAAACAACCTATGGCTCTACAAGCCCCAGCAATGTCCATCGATTTCTTCCAATAGCTCTCGCATCAAATGATGCAGTAGCCTTTGTCAGCGATGCCCGCGCTCCAAAAGCCTCAGCTGAACGAGTAGTTCCAACACCTTGGTAATTGACTCAGCCTAAGCAGTGCCTCTATCAATGAAAACATCAACAGCCTGCAACAGTGGCGGGTCTCGGATCCCTCAGTGCCAACGCCTCTCCTCAAGCGACGCCACTAGATCGACGGACGGAGCCATCTCTTCTCCAAAGTCTCAGAAAAGACACATGGAAGATAGAAACTAACCACGGTTAGGTGTATTTGACCTTGGGTCAACCAATGGATAAGGTTGGTCAAGCTAACCTTGGTCAGATCAACCCAATATGCCATGGTTAAGTTAGAGTTAGGGTTAGTTAAGCCACATCAGCATGCACAGTCAGCAATGCCTTCTAAGCACACAGCCTCTTGCTAAGCACAGTGTGAGTGCAGCATGTGAATCCCTCTGCCACATCATCATCAAAGGCCTCTTCTTCACAAAAACTTCGACAAGCCGTAACTTGCAATCCAGGAGGAATTTGGAATGCTCCAAAAAGGTAAAGTGATCACCTTTTTGAGTTCTTCATGCCTGTCAAGTCAGAATCATTGTATGCGATTAGACATGTGATTAGACACTGCCAATATTGAAAGTAAATAATTGGTAAGACCTTTGCAACAAATGGAAAATTGACGCATGAATGCAAAAAGCATGCCAAAAGTACAAGTGCATGAGATGACCATAGCACAAAGCATGGCATCCACACATAAAGCATCAAGGCATATGGAAGAACAAAGCATCATGCATGAAGCTACACAAGGAAGAAGATTGCAGATTGAAGAACTAGCAAGTCAAATACATAGCATCGTCATCAAGCCATGAGCCAAAAGGTGATATCAATGGAATGTATTGAGAAACAAAAACCTTGCCAACCTTGCCTATATTTTGTAAATCAAACCTGACCACCTGATAGTAGCTATGTAAGCACCCAGGGGAGGATTTGATCTTGTAACTCACATCTGACCACCTTGCAGTAGCCAAAGGATCATGGCACCAAGGGGAGGTGTTGAGAGTTGTGCTGCCATGAGCACTTGTAGAGCAAAGGTATGAGTAAAGGGCAAGTTGCCACATGGCATGGAGGAGATATTTCACATGTGAGCAAGCAAATGGATGTAAGTACCCTCACCTATAAAAGGGAGGTTCATTTGAAGTAATATCAATCAAGCACTTTGCACTATCTCAAGATTCTCTTTATGGGTCCAAGCTAATCTATCTTGGAACCTAATTGACTTGAGCTACATGTCATGAGCACTCTCTTCATCATGTCTCCACATAGGTTCCATCCACCTTAGAGTGCTCCATAGATCCTGAGGCACACATTTTTTGTCACAAAGTACCTGTGCAAACCTACATATACTCCGGAGACACAATTGAGTATGATGAAAGAGAACATATGAGCTCAACTTGGAAACAAACGAGTGCCTCTAGCCTTCAAAACAACACATAAGATTTTGGAAGCTCCTTTGAATCAATCAGCTCACACTGAAAGTAAAGCTTGATATAGAATATTTGGCAAATCTCTTTAACCAAGATTCATGGAAACTTGAAGCTGCAGCTCAACTTGTTAGTAGCAAAACATAATAATACATGTATCATCATTGTGAATAAAACGTCAAGCATTAGTAATGTAATGGAATACAAATAACATAACCTTTCAAGTGGAATATCAAGGAAAAAGCAGTGTACTAAACTATGATGATATCATGGTTCCCAATCATTTACAAAATTAAAGGAAGTTGATTTATCTCTATACCAACAGGCAAAGAAAAAGTCCAACACATAGATGTATGTCATAGTGGTTAGTGAGCTTGGAATTAACCATCATCATCTCACTGAAAAGCAATCAAGTTTTATGAGGTACCCGAGTATAGATATTGACAAAGATCTTTGCTTGAAGGACGTTCTATGAATGCTAAGTAGCAAAGTACTTACACAAAGACTCAACATGCGATGCACTAAATAAGAAGTTGGTCAGTAAAGGATGTGCTAAATAAAAACTAGCTTAATAGATGTGAAGCATCATTGGCTTTTACTTTTGCAAAAGTAGCATGAAGCCATAAGTGCTAAGTGCTAAACTATTGTTTTTTTTAATGACCTAATAGAAAATAAAAATTTGTTTCATATGGGAGATAACCTTTTGTCCAAGTGATTTTCCCAATCAACTTTTTGGTCTGTTGAATGTATATAATTATCAGTAAGCACTTGCCTATGCAGACAATCCACCTCAAATCCTTACTCCATGACTATAAAAAACATAGCATTCTCGACTTGACACACTCTTCCAATATGTACATCTCCATTACTTGTATCGGATTAGATTAATAGCTAATTAGATTTTTCATTGTCAACATGAATGACAATGAAATGATGGTCTCTACTATTTGTAGTTAGACTATATTTAATTTGTTTGATATGTAAATAGATTTTTTGTGGTTAATATGATGCCATGTAGCAATTTATAATCTTTTATGATAGCATGGATGATGCTATTCTATATTGACATTTTGAACTTCCCAAAGCAAAGACGCCTAGTGTGTCAACACATGGCACCCCCACTAGAGACCTTGGAGGGGAAGACAAGAGGGGTACTACAAATCTTGCAAGGGGAGAGGAGACAGTTAAAATGGGAGGAGAGGAGATGAGAGGGAAGCAAAGCAAGTGAAGATGAATGCGTATGGAAGAGGACAATGTTTGAAAAGGAAGGGGAGGATGGGGGCGGGGACCAATAAGGGCCTATTCACTTGTCCAAGGGTGATTTGAAACCTCGTTAGTAAAAAAACCCAAGGTTTTGGTTTCTTTTTAGTGCATGTTTAGATGATTTGCAAGTTAGGTTACTATTGTTGCTAGTTTTCTTTAAAGTATCAACCCTTCTCCTGCTTGTAGACCAGGATCTATAGAGAGGCTGTTGGCTCCTTGACTCGCAATCAACCCAAAAAAAGAACCACTTGTGTGAACACCTTGACTTGCAACCGGCCTTATAAGAATTGCAAACCCATTGCCATACATGAAGAGGCTCTAGGATAAAGGAGCTAGTAAAGAGGCGGGTGCCTTTAAAATGTGAGCATCCCTCCTATTTTCTCCATGGAAAGACCCAATAAAGAGGCATAAAAATGGAAAAATATGCTTAAGTGTCAAGCTAAAGTTAAATTAGTCATACCAACCCGCCAGTGCCTTAGTATTTGGTACGTAGGTTTTCCACCAAGTTACTTTATTTCTCTCATTTTTTTAAAAACTTATATCCTTTCTCTATTGCCATTCATGCAATGCCCTTACATTTTTTAAAAAGTCAAAAAAACCATAGGCGCAACCCCTTACTCTATGGGAAAGATAGGGGTGCACGAGACTAGCCCCTTTACCCTAAATAGAAGAGCGCACAGTGTTAATGCTTACCTATTTGTCATACATTTGAATAATCCCATCCTTTTGTTAATACTTTAATAAAGTCCTTTCCTTCAAAAGATGCTCTCCTTTACTATCCACTCACTCTCAAACATCAAGTTCGTGACAAACCCAATGGCCTCAATGCCTCTCTCTCTCTCTCTCTCTCTCTCTCTCTCTCTCTCTCTCTCTCTCTCTCTCTCTCTCTCTCTCTCTCTCTCTCAAAGTAGGAGGACAAAATACGAAGAAAACAATAGATTCTATCAATTTAGAGGTGATTTACGCATAAGGGAGCAAGGAAATGACAAGTTGACGGTGGTGAATTTGCAACCAGCAAGGAAAGTCTATGAAGCAATCGAATTGGGAGAGGCAAATATTTTGATTCATGCTCGAAGGTAGAAGGAAACAAATGAAATCAAGAGAGAGGAATCGCAATTGGTGGACACCCTACCTTTGCTAAGCCTAATAGCAAAAATCCACCTCCTCTCATTTCTACAGCAGAGCGTGCAAGCATAGTTCAAGCCGTGCTGCAAAAAGGCTAAGTTATCGAATCGTCTCTATGGCCATACTCCTCCCAGACTTCAATGAAGTAGTGGATACTAGGAGCTATCCTACTTAGGGCCTTATGTCATGGAAGGGAAATACATAAGAAATAGCTATTTCTATTATGTTGTGCAAATGCACGATGGGAAATAGAAGGGAAATAGGTGGGAAATAGGGTGGGACCATGGGAAATAGCACTCCATACTCTAGACCTCAAGGTGCTATTTCCCACACTCTTGAGAACCATTGATGTGACATTTCCTTTATAGCATGTCTCATTTTCCCTTGGATTATTATGTGATGCATCATAGGAAAAACATCAGAATTAGGCTCTTTCAAGGGAAAAGCATCCAAAATAGCCACGATTATTTCCCCCTTTTTCCCCTCCATGACATAAGCCCCTTAGTCAATGCTACCGCTCAATAACGTAAATTATCCATCTATCATGAGATGGCCTAGGTTTTTCGCCAAACAAAATGCTCTCTCCTATGTAGAACTTCCAAAAATAGTGAGATGCAATTAACGAGTTGTTGCTACTCTAAAACCTGCACACAATCTCCACATTCCTACAAAAGTTGAACATGCCTAATTAATTTTGAAGCAACTCGTGCTGATTTGGAGCTCATTCTAGAGCAACTTGTGTTGATATGGAGCTATTGCTTGTTGTCATTTGGAGCTATTTTTGCAACCTTAAGATAGCAACAGTGCACAATGCTTTTGTTATCAGTGAGTTATATCCGTCAACTATTGTTATGTCTTGTTGTATATTTGCAAGAAACATCCAGGTACAAATTCAAGGGTCATATGTTTTTTTTTCCAAAAGAAGATAATACATTATAGAAAAGTACAAGAAGCTAAACATTATAAGGGGAAAATGTTGTGCTTGAGAAGAAGGGTGTAAGTGGAAAGTTATGCTTGAGAAGGAGCCTCTAAGAGAACATTCTCATGCAAGCAATTGGATGATTCTAAAATGCACTATTACATGTTTTCTTTCCAAAAAAGAGGGGGAGTATATTAAGATGTCAAAGTGAACTATTATAAAAAATACAGTTGTTCCTTTCAAGTATCTAAGACCATCACTACTTAGAGAATCTAGTTTTCCTCCTTTAGGATAGGCATGCCAGAACGAAAGGTAACAAAAACTACAATGGTGTCAGAAGAGTGCTTGGCATGTGTCACCTGTGCATCTCTTGGCCGCGCATGCGCTCAGGCTCATCATGACTCTGAGGGGTATCTTGGAGCGAGGCATTAAGCAGCCATTGGCTTTGCATGATGCTCTCCATTCGAACTCTGTGCGTAGCACTTCTAAATTTAGATATGGGGTACAGGGTGCTTGTATTGCCCATAGGGAATTAGGGGAGAAATGGGGTCTCAAAAGGGCCTGCAATTAGTTTTTCCTAATTTCAAGGGATAAGAGAGGGATTTGAGGTGTACCAATGAGAGTGCTAGAAGGTGTGGGGCAATGGTATGCTGAGGTGGAGGGTGGGCAAGCCTGCAGAGAGCCCCTATTGGTTGCTCCCCTTACACTAGGGAGCACCCAAACCATCCCACCCACCCCCCCCTTAACCCATGTTTGACCCTCCTACCAGGTGCACCTCCCCCACATGAGTCCAAATCTGCCTTCAATCATACGGTAGGCCCCTTGTGGTGGATTTTTCTTCTCCCCTCCCTCTTTCCAGGGACTCTACCCCCCACTGTTCTGGTCCAGCCTACCATTCCCTCCATTTTTGAATTGTGAGGCTGCCCTCCCTTGCATTTGCCCTCTTCCCCCTCTTTCTCTGCTCCCTCCTACTCTGGCCCACTTGTTGTAGCTCCTCTCTCTCTCTCTCTCTCTCTCTCTCTCTCTCTCTCTCTCTCTCTCTCTCTCTCTCTCTCTCTCTCTCTCTCTCTCTCTCTCTCTCTCTCTCGCTCACTCCCTCTCCCTCTCCCTCTCCCTCTCTCCTCTCTCTCTCATGTGCCTCTGCTGGTACTGCTATGTCCTTCTCCATCTCCCTCTTTTGTGCCTCTGTTAGAGCTGCTCTGTCCCTCTCCTTCTCCCTCTCCTGTGCCTCTATTGGTGCTGCTTTGTCCCTTTCCTTCTCCCTCTTTTGTGCCTCTATTGGAGCTGCATTGCCCTGTGTAGGAGTCCCATTCTTCCTGTTGCAAACTCTGCAAGCATGGTGAGGAGCAAGGCTACAAGACCATGAAATGTTGTGACCTCTTGTGTCTTCCATAAAACCAAAAATGCATTGGATGAGTGGATCCCTTGCACCTACAGCTTAAATGGCTAGATAGTGATGAAAGTATCGGCCAAAGGTCCACATAAGCTTCCCAAGAGCAAGAGAGGTGATATCTTACATGAGTGGAAGGGGTGCATCTTGAAGTTCAAGTTTGGGAAGAAAGGATGGCTAGTAAAAGATATGAGGCTTCCTCCATCATTCAATCAATCTAGGATATTATCACACCGTGAGCCTTTCTATCTATGTACCTTTTTCACCTGTAAGTGTAATGAGTCCATTTGGAAATTTTGTGTTTGGTTTCTAAGAGCCCTTATTCATGGCAGATGTTTATCCTTCAGACTTTGAGGAGTGGGAACCAGTTGAGTTATTTATAGGCAAGTTCACTACAATTCATGAGGATTTAGGTAAGCAAATGTATGCAGGGGAGAAGTTTGCCTCCTTGCGAATGAAGAATGTGTATTGGTATAATGCAACATAAATCACTCCAATGACATCATCAAGCTATGGTTGGTTTGCAAACCATTGCGCCACCAGTAGAGCAACAATTTGCATCAGAGTCCGATGACCCAGAGTAGACTTATGGTCCTTGACCCCCCTCATCATTGATGGAGAAGAGTCTGTATTCCTCCATGACATAGAGGTCCTTTTTGGACTACAAGAGGATGAGGCACTCGGAGTCCTATCTGGGTTTGATGTTGACACAAGTGTCAAAGATCCTGGGGTTTTTGGTTCCGAAGACCTGAAAATGAAAGAGTTTCTCTTGACGATGCTGGTTTCAATGAGGGGTGCAGACATGTCCATATATGATGCACAACCCTCTCATGCAGAAGCTTCCACCTCCAAGATATAGGTCCGGAGGAAGCTTCCACCTCCCAAATGGAACATCACATATCACCTGGTTCCATCAACATTGCAAATGAGGAAAGGATAGAAGCCAATGATGCTGTAGTGGTAGGTTCAAACAATATTGTTTATTTTGATGTTCTTTCGGTATAATTTGTTTTGCCAGTCTTCTAATGTTTGTTGAATTGTTGCAGGAGGCATTTGAGATTGATGAATTCTCATCTCGATGGGGTAATGTTTGTAGCGCATTTGGGAAGGATCATTTTGTGGCCCATTACCTTGGCGAAGTCGCAAAGCACCTCGTGGTCTTCCATAGAAAGTTTTCTCCTCAAGGGCTTGCAGAGCTGCTGAAGTGTAAGGCATTGTCATGCACTATCGGATACTCCAACATTACTCGGAATGCCAACAAAGTGATTTTGGTACACCGCATGACTGCTATCAATGCTTTTGGATCGAACATTCATGGCAAGGCATTGATGGCAACAACTATGTCTTTGGCAACATGAGAGGAGGATATTAGTGCTATTGCAATTTGTGGCTAGGTTTATATCTAGGAGTCCCCTATTCTGAATCTAGTCGAACTAACCAAGAAGAAAGATAGCCTGTGAGGCCTCTTGTAAATATAAACATATATTTCAATGGATACATCACTTTAATGACTACATGTCTTTCTTATATGTTAAGTCATCGTTGCTCATCATAAATTCATAATATTTATTCCACTGTATTTTTTTAAGTCGATGATGTGTTTTCTCCATCCTTTTAATTGTGTTAATTTAATGCATTTCTAGCCAATTTAGTATGATTTTCACCAATTTTGGGTATCCAAAGATCATTTCTGTCAAAACTTGGAGGAATTTCATCGTGGCACAGATGGGAAAAGTTTTTGAGATGTCGCGAGGAGCTCAGAATGCCCTAAACCTGCCACGATGTGAATTTGGGCATTCTGAACTTCAGAAGGGAAAAGTGTCCGAGACATGGTGAGGAGCCTAGAATGCCCCAGAATGCCCAAATTTATGCCGTGGCGGGTTTAGGGCATTCTGGGCTCCTCGCAACATCCTGACCACTTTTCCCTTCTACGCGATGGTGAAATTCCTCCAGGATTTGACAGAATTCAAAAGATACATTAAAATGAACAGTAGCTTTAGTCATAAACATGGAGAATTCACAACAATGTGATAGTGTACAAAATGTAGATATATTTTATAAAAAAATATCAGCCCTTGGGACTCAGATACAAGATTGTGCCTTCAAGGGAAGGGGGTACTCTAAGTCCTAAGGCTAGGCTCCAAGAGATTCTAGGGCTTCAAGCTTGGGTCCACTATCCATAGCCGCTTTGCTAGATCCATGTCTTCCCCCCCCCCCCCCACACACACACACATACTTCCCTTCCCCTTGCCCAACATAGGCTTGGATCTTGGGATGGATGTTACCCCCATGGTAGGAGGAAGTAGAGTTTTATTATCGCTAGAATAATATTATTATTTCTTTGCATTTCATGGACAGACTATGGGTATGAGCTTATGAAAAAGGAGAATGCTACTTTATTATGGTTTGATCACCCCCTTATTCCTCTAACTTGGTCTAGAGGGAGCTATTTGTGGATTGAGTGTATGGGTCACCCCCTCACTTAGCCCATGTGGCAGTTCCCCCTAGTAGAGATATGTTGTGGGGGGATACCTAATTAACAAATGTATTGGCCATAGTTCGACACAAGAATATTACCATGGGTATGGAATGTTTTTGCACCCCCTTTATTAGAGTTATTTGATCTTATTGGAGGTACCTTGAGAAGATGTTTGTGAGTATACAAATGGGGGTCTTTGGAAAAAAGGGAATTTGATCTCGTGGCCTTAGTGTGATACTATCCATGCAAGGAATCTGCCTTGGGCATGTGTTGATGCATGGCCCTTACATAGGGATTAATTGAGACAAAGTGTAAAGGAGAGCCAGTTTTCATAAGGGAATGACTAAGACTATTAAGCCTGCAATTATACTTGTTATTTTCTAATATGTGAAGTTGAGACTGTCAGGCTAAACGAGCCCAGTGGTTGAAATTGTGGCTGCCTTAATCTAGCCTGGTAGTTGAAATTGTGACTGTCCTAAATGTGTCCTAAATCAGCCCGATGATTGACTATCCTAAACGTGTCCAAAACCAACTCGGTGATTGAAATTGTGACTGTCCTACACCAGCCCGGTAGTTGAAATTGTGACTGTCCTAAACGAGCACAGTGGTTGAAATTGTTTTGCTTCTAGTAGCTTGATTAGTTCAATTATAAAATGATTAGTTCAATTTAGATTCATTATATTCTTTAATTAGACCATGTTTTTTCATGTACTATGTTTTCTCTTGTTTTAGTAGTCAAAAAGCAGGATCACTGTATTGTTGTTCCATTTAAAAGAGGGCTCACTGTTCTATTGTTCCCACATGTTGGGTCAGCATCTCAAGTTTAAAAGACGAAGTTGTATCTCAAGTTTATGGATCAGAATCTTGACATTTTAGTTGGGCAGAGGAGCTTTGGGCATTGTAAGCCTTGGTACATCAAGAAATTCAAATACAGGAATGTTTGTTGTAGCAAAACACACATAGACTTTGACCTAGACAAGCTATGAATGGCATGAGATCTAGTCGTGTTAGAGCATTGCTCCATGGGGATCAGTTTATAGGCCACCTGGATACTCATCATGTGTTGCAAGGGAGAGCAAGTTCTCTAGCCTAAGGTCTCTATGGGAGCCATTGGTTTGTCCAAAGGGAGACCATGAGTGGCACCGCATTGAATGCATTCGTGGCACATGCAAGCATTGCAATCTAAAGCTAAAGAAGAAGGCATTTCATGTCTATCCAAATGAAATGAGGGAAGACAACCATGTTTCTCTAAAATGGAGGAGATTTGAAAATGTCAATGTTGAAGGATCTGATAAAAAGATATGGTTGTACTATTGTACAAGAGCACTCAGTCGAGGGAACTTATAGGTCACATGGTTCAATCCATCCCAAAATATGTGCTTTACAATTTCATGGCCAGCTGGCAGGATAAGCAGTTCAGGATGTGCCTTGCCAATTTTCCCAATGACACTATTGTCATTGTCATAGATTTTGCTAAAAATTATTCATTTCAAGAACAAGATGAGATACAAACTACTCACTAGTACAACAAGCATATAAAATTCTTGTGCATATCACATACAGTCATTTGCTTGATTCTTCTACGACTGATGCTAATCTACTTGTGCTGACTCACAGGAGTCCAAGTCACTACAATGCACTTACCATTTCTACATTTCAAATGATAGGTAACATGACACCTTATTTGTGCAGCATGCTTTTCTACTACATTGGGAATGGCTGAAAAAGGAAAATCCCCATGCAAAAAATATAAAACAACATTGGGTGTGGTTAGATGGTGCTGCCTCTCAATTTAAATTAGCCCGTGGATTCTACTTTGTCTCAAGGTTCAAATCGCTAACTAGTCTACATATGATGTGGAATTTCTTTGTGTCTAGCTATGGCAAGGGTGAACATGATGGATGTGGTGTTGTTATTAAGAAAGCTTTGTTTAAACACTAATTAGCATGCCCTCAAGAAAATCTCAATGATGCCCATGATGTTGTAACATGGCTTACAGCCAACCTCTCCACCACAGGTGCACATTCAACATACAATAAACAAAGCCCTGAGAATAGTGTAGTATGCAAAGTGTTCCATGAAGTGAAAGTGGATGAAGTGCAAAGGAGAAGCTGACATGATTGCTCCATGATTGCGAGAAAATTAAAGGAGTTCGTGGTTTGCACAACATATGGGGCTTTTCAAAAAACCACTTGATTAAAACAAGAAAACTTTCTTGTTTCTATAGTGCATGCATCATAGGGAATCTTGACGATTGTGAGGACAACCATGGGAGTGAGTTCAAGTTTTTCCTCTACGATCAGATGGAGTGACAAACAATGACTTGCCATAGTTTGGGAAAAGTTTTGATGACCTCACTGACTTTCTAGAAGAGGGGGATAACTTTGCAATTGTCACTGCCTCTGGGGAGAACGAGGAAGGTGGCCCATACTTTTTGTTACAATGCACAAAACCTAAGCACAAGGTTGAGGAAGCATTTAAGGATAATTGGGGAACAACCTATGAGAAGTGGGATGTAGTAGTCAGAGATTTCGGTACAAAAAAACATCCAAGAGAGGTCGCATTTATGAATCGTTATAGAAGATTCCATAAACATTTGTGTACTCTCATCTAGTAAGAGCTATTAAGTTCCAGATGCGACCTGTACCCCACAATAAAAGAAGGGCAAGAGTGTCTTCAAATTGGATTTAGACATGCATGAGCACATCTTGGGGTGTCTTAGAGTGGTGGACGAGGACGAGAATGTAGTCTCATTACAAGGAAACAATATTTCACTTATTCTAGAAAATGGAAAATGTATTTGAGACTACGCTTCTTTTAGTAAATCCCAAACTAACCACCGTGCTTGTCTTTGTCAATCACAAACGATAAATCCCATGCTTGTTTTTAGTATATCCCAAATAATCACCGCACTAGTTTTATTAAATCGCATAATGAATCCACAAATCCTAAACGAATAAATCGTATGCCATTCATCTTGTAATAATAGAAGCAAACCACCATGCTGGTGGTTGTTAATATCCTAGTGTGCAACCAACCACCACACTACGACCACTTATCCTACACTACCGCTGTGCTATCCTAAAATTTGTTGCAAAGTGCTATACTAAAACAATCCCCTTTAGGCTAGTTATCTTTAACTGTCATATTTAGCCACCAGGCTACTTAAGACATTTAAGTAGTCCTATTTAATTGCTCCATTTTATTTCATCACTTCATCCACCTCATGTATTAAGCAGTTGTGTATAAAATCAAAATCCATCCGAGTTTACTTTGGTTGACTAAAATAACATTTTACTCAGGAAGACCTGAGATAATTTGTATATGCTCACAAAATATTACGCTCACATATTATTGACACTAAGAATAAACCAATTGTCTTTCCAGAGACATTTAAGTATTAACATGAAATCAGGTCGACACAAAATCAGGTATTACGAGCACCACAGATCATGGATGATGGCAGTCCAAGAAAGTCCACAAGTCCAAGAAATGCTTGCAAGATTTTTACTTTTTCAAAAATAAAATGACATTTTGCGGCTCAAGGAAATTCCAAACTCCTGACTATCTTATCAACCTCTCTATATCAAGCATCTCCTAGCTCTTTAGGCTAGCTTGATGAGCTATTGCAGACCTCATTACACACTTGGACCACCAATTGGTTGCTTGTCTCTGCCAACTTGTATGCCCATAGTAACTCCTCATTTTGCAAAGGGTCCTCTTCATCCTTGTATTGGTGCTCTATACAATTTCGTGCTGCCATCATGTCCTACTAAAAGAAACCTACATCATGAGCTTCACAAGTAACTTAAAGGAGTAGGAAAAATGATAGCTAGGGAAATTAATATTCACCATATTTGCTGACTCCAAGTCATATAGCCGATTTAAAAGCATGTCCTCCTTGTAGCTATTATACTCCCTCTTTTCTGGGTCTGGTTCTACAAGGAGGTCATCCAACATTGTTCTTAGATAGAACATGAGCATTCCAAAGTCTTTTGGGTATGCCATAAATTTGTATTAGGTGAATCAGTGTACAGAGTTTCAGGGCTAGCTTTCATAATGGGCTCTTAGTTGTGTCTGCACTGCACTTAAATAGGGAGAGATTTCATTGAGCCCGGCCTTCTCATTCTTCTTTCATACAACCTGACATGTCCACCTCTCATCATTTGGCTGAGGTGGGTAGTCTTCTCTATCAACGTGTTGGAACTCTAGCAAAAGATAATGTGTGAACAATGACTTCCATACATGGAGGTTACAAATAGAATCACAAATACATGGGGTGATGTCACAAGAATATATGTGAGGACCTATAATTACTCACCTACTAGTTACCACCACCAGGCTTGCATGATCAGTAAAGTGTAGTTAACTACCAGTCATTGGGCTTGCATGCTCAATAGAGTGCAGTTAATTACCATTCATCGGGCTTGCATGCTCAGTAGAGTGTAGGACAATAGGTTGAAGAAATGCCATTGCTACTATGGCTTTCCATCTATGTTCCTTCACCAGTTTGTATCGAAGAGCATGTAAATTTCAGCGATCTTTCTACAATATATAGATATCTAGATTGGATTATACAGACATATACATATATATATATATATATATATATATATATGTAGATATTCAGTCCGACATTACGGTCCTTGGCCTATCTTGAACTTTCCAGACTTAGAGCATTCTCCTGTCGTACTGCTACCATCATCTTAGCAACATCTCTTCCTCTCTCATTAGCATTATCCAACCACTTTATTTCAAATCTTCAACTCCATTTAATCGAAATCTTTCATCTCACAGTATGCTGTCAAAGGACACTATCTAGTCACATAGCTGAGAAAACATCACTTCAGTCACTTGGAATATTATAATATTGCATATATATACATATACATATATTATTATATGTATATATATTTATATTTATATATGTATATATGTATATGTATACATGTATATGTGTATATGTATACATGTATATGTGTATATGTATACATACATACATACATATATATATATATATATATATATATATATACATGTATACATATACACATATACATATATACATATACAAATATACATATATACATATATATGTATATATATGTGTGTATATATGTATATATATATGTGTGTATATATGTATATATATATGTGTGTGTGTGTGTGTGTGTATATATATATATATATATATATGTATGTATGTATGTATGTATGTATGTATGTATGTATAGATCTTAACAATTGCACTTACATTGAGAAATATGAAATCCCATAACTAATCCACAATTCCACAATTCCTCAACAAATGAATTGTATGCCATTCATCTTGTCCTATAATAATAATAATAGAAGCAACCCACTATGCCAGTGGTAGTTATATTCCTACTGTGGAATGAACCACCACGCTCGTGGGAGTTAAGTTAATATCCTCATAATAATAGAAGCAAACCACTGCGCTGGTGGCAATTAATATCCTAGTGCACAACCAACCTCCAAGTTGCAACAACCAACCAGTGCTATTATACTAGAATGAATCGCATTACTGCAAAGTGTTATCCTAAAATAGATACATTGCCCAAGTAAACTCTGGAGAAAATTAATAATTCAATAGATTACATACACAAAATAGTTAAATCTTCTATAACAAGCAATCCAAATGTTCTTCTTGTTCAATCAAAAGACTTGCAATATGATCCATGAATATTTGCAAGCTAAGTTCCTTCCTAGTTGGGAGTTAAGTTCCCTTAAGCTTTACCTCACAGGAGGAATTCTTGGTTAGAGCAATCAGTAGAGGTTAGTAATGCAAATAGTAGTGGGGAAAAGAGTATGGCAGACCATGAATTTTGAACCCTACCGCACAACAAGATAGGCATTTGATTTAACTACTGTGGCCATCAATACAACACTCTTGCTCTGTACATGATGAAGTTGCTTCTTGATTGCTTCCTCCCTCATCCTAAGGCTGTGGATGTTCTCTTCATCTCCTCCACTCTTTGCTCACTCTGTGCAACTACTTCATCTAATTCCCTCAACATCTCTTAAAGCTGCTTAAATTGCTCAAAAGCATCAACGTCGGCCATTTACAAGACTTCCACTCTATTTTGGAAATCTATCATGATGACGGACTGCTTTTCAAAACTTTTGAAAGCCACTGCAAGCTTGTGCAGAACCCTATGGTAATCTTGTTGCAGGGACTTGTAGCTTACTCTTTGAACTTCCACTAGTGTTTCTAGATAACAACCCCCACTATGGCTACTGCAATTTGCTCCACTGTGGCTACTCTTTGCATCCTTCCTAGCCTAGAGAGCTGCTTCATTGTCTTCTGCACCCTGACTTCTCTTTGCCCCATCCTTCCTAGCCTAGAGAGCTACTTCATTGTCTTCTGCACCCTGACTTCTCTTTGCCCCATCCTTCCTAGCCTTGAAGCTCTCTTGTAGCTCTTGCATCACCGCTCTGGTTTCTACATTCTCCCTTTTCAGTCCTCCATCATCTGGAATTTTTCAATGTTCAATGTGTTATGCATGTTGCAGATCCATTTGTAAAGAGCCTCCTTTTTTGCTCTCTGATCTTCAAGCTTCTTTTGCATCATTTACTAGCTCCTTGTCCGCGATGTCCCCATCAGTTTCTAACTTCTTCAAGCCTATCTCGGAGCTCCTTGATGCACTTCTTTGCTTCTTCTCTTCTATGCCTTTTTATTTCAACCATTTTTGTAGCAGCCTTAGCTTGCTCTCATGCCTGCAAGGCCGTCGCTTCTACCTCCTCTACCTTGGCTTTCGCACCCTCCTTGAGAATTTCTCAAGTTGCGCTACCTTTGCTGCATTAGTGGCTTTCTCTTGTAAAAAAGTCACCTTCTGAGACATCTTCTTATCGTATTGCTCAAAAATCACTTTGAGGGTAGATGTCAGCAGGTGCATTGCAACTCCAGCAGATTGAGATGACAATTTGGATTTTCCATCCATGCAATTCTTTAGGTTGGTTATCACTACGTTATCACACTCTTGGAGATCGCCCTTGACAAAGAGACACCACGTCCTTTCAATTGCTCCACCGATGCTTGAACCTGCCAAAAATTCACGGTTCCTCTCGTATCTACAAGAAAGAAGTGCATTGTCTTCTTCAGCACATCTTGGAGATCTATTGGCAAGCTAGAAAGTTTGACTCCACCATCTTTACTAATCTGAGCATTGGGGTATACATCTAGAATATCATGTCTCTTCCATTGCTTCTCAAAGAAGTGTGCTCGCAAAATTGCCTGAGGAATGCCTAGAACATTTTCAATCATGCTTGCAATGATGGTAATCTTCTAACCTTAACAGACTATTTGTCCCTCCTTCACGTTCACCTCCTATACCAACCTGGTGAAGTTGCTGAGAACATCCAAATAGGGCTTTTGAAGAGTGAGTGAGGAGCTCCTAAGATGTCATGATTTCAAGATCAGGGGAGGAGAGTCTCTCACACTATGCTGCAGAGGGGAAGGAAAGATTGTGCGAGGAGCACCGGGACTATGTAGGGAGGGAGGAAAGATCATGTGAGGAGTTTCAAACTATGCAGGCATGTTTTAGAGCTTGGTGTGTCCAAGGGGATCCATTACGAGAGGGGATATAAGTTACAAGAAGAGTGCAAGGGACAAAGAAATGGTCAAGAGGGATAGAAGACAAAACAGTGACAAAAATGGAATAGTGGAGGCTTAAGTTTGTAGTCCGAGTGCAAAGGAGAGAGAAACGGTTGAGAGGGAGAGGAGACAAAACAATGAAGGGAATGGAATAACGAAGGCTTAAGTTTGTAGCCCAACTACAAGGAACTATCAAGTTGAGAGCCACTACGGTGGTTGGCTCGAATTTTGATTAATTCAAGGCGGCAGTATTACCTTGCATGATAATGAGTGATTAGAGGTGATTAGGCTTCATGATTTACATCTGTGGTAATAATTGCCATCTTTCATTAGTGGTGGCATCTAGGATCACCAGCCACACGTGTGGTGGCAGTTAAGATTCCATCGAGATGGTAGTTAATTACCAGCCACTGCAATGGCCCGCAATTACTCACCTACCAGTTACCACCACAAGGCTTGCATGCATGATTACTGTGAGTGTAGTAAATTACCAGTCACTGGGTTTGCATGCTCAGTAGAGTACTAGAGTGCATGGTAATGAGTGATTAGAGGTGATTAGGCTTCATGATTTACTTTTGTGGTAATTACTTCCTGATGGTGGTGGCTTTCATCAGCCACCACGTATGTTGTGGCTAAGATTCCACCAGGCTAGCAGTTAATTACGAACCACCATAGTGGCCTGCAATCACTCACCTGCCAGTTACCACCACCAGGTGTCTGCTTCATGATTACTAGCCATGTTGTAGTTAATTGACATTGCCCATTTGGGGTGGCACCTAAGATTCCACCGCAATGGCCTACAATTAATATGGATGGAACATTGGGCCTCCTCGCCTCCAGCCACCATGGTGGCTCAAACTTTATAATATATAAGATTCGTGGCATTTGGCACTTTACTATGTTGCTCTCATCTACCCCTGCTCTACTACTTTGCTCCACATACCCTCCTCCATCTCTCTTCCGCCCCTACTCTACTTTGCTCCACACTCCGTCCTCCAACTCTCATCACTCATCTACTCCCTTGCTCATCCGCTCCACTATTCACCCACTCATTTTCACCAATCCTATTATTGTAACTACTACCACCCTTCGATGCAATGTGATCCTAATGTTATTTGCTTCTCGTATAAGGTGATTGTGTTGCACTCACTTGGATTAGAAATGCTAGCTCTAGTGGACACCCTGCATTCCCATGGTCGATTCCCCCCATATATGTATGTCACAACCTTGAATGACATGGTCATAGAGGGCCTCTATATCACTATGCTATATGGGTTCTCCCTAGACATCGATGAAGGCCTCAAGAATTTCATAGCAGAGTTTGTTGGGAAGGCCGTAATCTAAGCCCTGGAAATGTGCATGGCCTTCAGCCTCTCCATCGTCTCCTCCATTGGATCCCTAAAAAGACTTATTGCAACAAGTTGGGCTGGCAGTAATACTAAGTTGTACAAATTTTCTCTTGCTCAACAAGGCCCATAACCACTCAGCAATGGTTGGATGTAATCTTTTGGCCTCTAAGGCTCTTAGCAATCTTTTGGCTCACTGGATGTAATCTTTTGGTCTCTAAGGCTCTTAGCAATTGCTGAGCTTTTACATTTATGTAATCTCTTTTATCAATTTGAGGCTCTCAGTATGCACTGTTGTTAGCTTTTATATTTGAGTGGGTATGGTCACTAGATGTAATCTTTTGGCCTTTCAGGCTGTCAGCAATTGTTGAGCTTTTATAAATGCAAGATCCTCTGTTCAATTTTTTCTCAGTATAAGTTTTTGTTAATTTTTATATAACCTGTTATTGGATGTAGATGTAATATCTTTTACTCAATTTTCACTCGATGAATTATAGTTGATTATCTAGATGACAACACCGGGCCTCTAGTTGCCCTCATTTAGGATTTACTGAAACAAGGACTAAAATACTAGTAAAGTAGGACTACCATTTCCTTGGTTTAGGACCAAAATAGCACTAAACTAGCTCCAAAAGCCCACCGTTGTGGTTGCATGGAGATACATCTAGAAAAATACAATTAAACTTTTAGAAAGTGCAATTGATAATATGGCCCTTAAGGGTTCCCCTCTAGGGCAAGGGCCATATCGACATGAATTATACAATATCCAGGATGCCACTAGACAAATATGGCATGTCAATATGGCCCTTGCCCCTAAAGAGTACCCCTCAAGGGCCATATTGTCAATTGCCTTTTCCTGGGTTGCACAAGGAAATACATTTTCCTTGGTATACAAATATATAACTCCAAGAACTGGTGCGATCTTTGTCATAGATCTCCTTCTGTTTGCCAGCATGGTGGTCGTCATAGATCTCCTCCTATAATATGTAAAAAAAGGTAACGGGGAGCCATGACTCCAAGAATCAACCTTGAATTCTAGGTGATAACAGGTGGTTAGGCTAGAGACTATGCTATGACGATGTTCAAAATGATAGATTGTGTCTCATTATTATGCCAAGAACGAGCGTGGTGGTCTCTCCAAGCCAACCTTGAATTTTCATGATCTACATGGGTGTGTTGCCCAGTGACAAGTGGCAAAGCTATGGCAAAAGGCTGCGCAATGATAGGTGGTCAGTTTTGCTATGACGGTGGTGTTCAGAAAGATAGATTACATCTCATTATTATGCTAAGAACCAGCATGGTCCAAGCAAGCCTTGAATTTTCATGGTCTGCATGGGCGCGTTGCCTAGTGACAGGTGGCAAAGCTATCGACAAAAGGCTACGCAATGACAGGTGGTCAAGCTAGAGACTGCGCTATGGCAACGGTGTTCAGAAAGATAGAAGCAGTATTGCAAATGAATTGAGAACATTGCATAGCTTCTCAAAAAAAGGTTCTGTTCAAAATCCAAGGACTATTGGCCACTTTTCTTTTCTTTTTTTAATCTCATTGGTCCATCTCCAAAAACAATCAATTCTACAAAAGGGCACAAATTTATGCAACACAACTTTTTAAGATGAACTAGATACATATACTTTAGCTTTCATACTTGACTACACATGAATATCATCTTCAAAACACATGCTAGATTATTAATTTTATTTTAAAGGTTGCCAGAAATATCTTACATCCACAAAGTCACCTTAAGATGAACATCACACAGTATAGAAATTTAATTCAAATCAAATGAACATGAAAGATATTGTTATTTATATTATAACAAAGAAACGAAATGAAGTACATGTGAAATATGTACCAAATGGGAAATCCATATGACAATGAGAAAACCAAATTATTTAAATATCTTAAAATATGTCCATATATCAAAATTTATATGAAAAACCAAATGTCTAACTAAACATCAACACAATCTATGCCTGTCTTATCAACAGTGGTAGCATTATATCTTCTTGTACAATAGTTGAACCTATTCTAGTTTCCTCAATAGCTTCATGCTCTAACCCAACAAATTCACCAACCAGGGGAGATTGAGGCTCTGATGACAATGCATGCACCGGATCATTATTAATTATAATTTTTACGTGGCTAAGATTAAAAATGAAGCTTGGAAGATCATAAGCGACTCTCTAAGAGAGGCTTGAATATCATAGGCAATTTTTATGTGGCTAAGATTTAAAATCAAGCTTGGAAGATCATACGTGAATCTCTAAGAGAGGCAACCAAGGAAAAAACTTGCAAAAAAGAGAGGCGATTAGAGAAAAACTTGCAAAAAAACTAATTTTTAACGTGGTTTCATAGTCCGCTTTTTGCCCAAAATGTACCATAAACCCTTTTAAAATTCACAAATTATGACATAATTTGATGATATCATCGAGCCATGTCATAAAGTTCACCCTAAATTTGATGACATCGACTTGTAGCGAATGTTATGATGAAAGTCGATGATATCATCAAATTTTGGAATGAGTGTGATAGAACTTGATGATATCATTAATTTTTGTCATAAGTTATGACAAAAATCGATGATATCATTGAATTTTGTCATATGTTACATTATTAAATTTTGTCATAACTAATATAGAAATAGTAAAGCAATGATAACTTTTGAATCAGGACTCCATTTTGGGAGCTTTTGGCTCAAAATTTAGAGCACAAATGGCTCTACAATGGTGTCTTGGAACTTTGTTCTAATTTAAAGTTGAATGCACTCCTAAATTGGGTGCAAGGTAAGGGGGTCATTATCTACTACAAAATTTCCATCCAACCAACACATATACCATACAAGTACCAAGCAATAATCCTAGCATAAATATAGCTCTAATTGCCCATTTTCAAATCATATTATGGCTCATTGCTATTTTGCACCAACTTATGACATAACTTGATAACATCATCAACTTCTGTCATGAGCTATGAGTCATAATAGCATCAACTTTCCTGATGACCAATAGATGCCTTTATCATAGGATGGAGATCAAATTTAAACTTTCACAAATAGATGAGGATGCAATACATGTTGGCATTATCCAGGAATTACAAAATATGCTCTTAACGAGAAGAGAAAAATGCGCAGAGAGTATGATGGGTAGCTTCTTCTTTTATTTTGATATGATAAATTGCAATCATGTTAACTTTCTTCCTTGTGTGTACATTAGTTTAATGGAGAATGTGCTCAATTTAATGTATTCATGCAAATAGATTCAAGTCAAGAATTCCATTTTTCCAATGTTTTTTTTGTTGGGATGTATGCTAGGAAGCCAGTTTTTTAAAAATGTGTTAAAAATGGCAATTTTAACGGTATTAAAAAGAATATTCCATTTAGTTCTCGTTTCTACATAATAGTTATCACTTCATCTACAAAAATGTTTAGATTGCATCTCATTATTACGCCAAGAACCAGTGTGGTGGTCTCTCCAAGTGAACCTTCAATTTTCATGATCTGCATGGGCGCATTGCCTCGTGACAGGTGCAAAACTACTACAAAAGGATGCATGATGATACGTGGTCTGTGTTGCATGAAGCAATGTAGAGATGCACGATGTAGTGCAAAGCTACCATGTATTGAGCTCTACGGTGTTCATAATAAATAGATTGCATCTCATTATTACACTAGTGCGACATCATGACGTCAGGAAAATTTTTGGCGATAGCATAGGTTTGATCAAATGTTGACCCACTAGGCTTTATCCGTTTTTGTTGGATTTATTGCATAATACAGGATATGAAGATTTTGGGTAGGGTCAACTAGCCAAAAGACATGGGGCTTTGTAACATAAGGTCATGGTAAGCCGAGAAGAAAGATACAGGGCGTGCCATGATAATCCCTTGGCCAAGGACCCATTACTTGACCTATAATCCAAATATGGGCACACTGCAAAAAACGAAAGGACAACAAACCCTCGGTCTTGTACCATTTTGATTCAATAATGGAAAATCTTTGAATCTTGTTACATTTTCATTCTACACCTCACTTGCTTGTTTGGTTTTGTCGAGTATAACAAAAGAGAAGGGCAGTGTACTAAGCTACTAAACTAATGTGGGGACTGGACAATTGTTTTGGATTACTGATCTAAATGGTAAAGCATAGAGTTGTTTACATAAGGAACTTTTTTGTTCCTCTATTGAATAAACCCTTACTAAGCTCCTAGGAAATTTTTTAAGAAGGTTTTGTGGTTACATTGATGATAGCTATGCATAGGCGATGATTCCTACCCTCCCTTTATAAACTAACCATTGGTTGTTTGTACTGGATGGTGGCAGGTGAGTCCGTGCACTTTTCTACTAGGTTTTCTTGAAAAGGCCTATGGATGCTTTATTGGAATGAAAAGAAGGAACTATCACACTCTACTTAAAGGATATTATCATGGCTCTACTTTGGAGCAATCGATGAGCCACCTTGCTTTTAGCAACTAGGCTTTGGAGCTATTTTGTGGCCTAGTTTTGGACCTTTGAGGAGTAGAAAGTTTGGTATTTTGTTGTTTAGGATTTTTTAAAATAGCAAGCACAATTACCAACTTATGGAATGTAGTATCCTTGCACTTTTGGAGGTCTTGATGTGGAGCAGAGATAAAACATGGGAGTCCTTTTGTTATACATTTGTAATTCTTAGTTACAAAAAACTAAATGGTATGTGTTGGTGGAGAAGGGTCCATGGATAATTATTGTATGGAGGTGAAATGCTTCTAACTATTGACTCTTGCTGCTTGGTGGGGTACAGGCTTCAAACACTTAGTTCTTGGAGAATGCTTTTGATATGTTTTTATAAGGAAAATTTGGGAGTGTGGGCTTGAGCATTAAGGGAACAGTAGTGGATAGGGCACACGCATGCATGCACACACACGCGCGTGCACACACACACACACACACATCATACAGATACCACACAAAGACAAATACACAATAGAGAGCAAGAAAGAGAGATGACCTACAACGACCGACTCATTGCATTGAAAAGCTGCCTATAATAGATTATAGCAATGACCATCAATGGCAATGATGCAGCCCAAGAACTTGTCAATGCATAACCCACGCTTCTGAACTGCCAACGGGCTCATTTGAGCTAGTGGCCACATCACATCTTTCCCCCCTTAAAATTTGGGTTGCTCTAGCATGGAATGGCTTGATCAACTAATATGGGCTATTGTATTGGTTTTTCAGCTATCGATGATGCATCTTTGTAGGGCAGAGCTAACTGGCTCAACTATTTTATCACTTTGTAGGGGATGGGCCATGGTGGAAGAAACTATACAAGACCTTTTCTCCTCACGAGGCAGTGAGCCATCACCAAACTAGCTGAATAGAACTAAACTAGCATGTGTCCTTTGTTGTAATGAAGTTTTTGTGCCTTCTTCAAATGTTAAGCTGAATTTTACCTGAGGAATGATAGAGCATCGTCTAGATAGTGCACCCATTAATTATCCTCTTTGTGTCATACTATGATCAGGTTAATGAGACAAACTTTAACTAGAAACTTCAAGGGTTTCTCGTAAAGAGCCTCAAAGGGACTTAACTATGTAGACTCTTGTATTGCCATGTTATAAGCTGCTACTAGAAAGGGGAGTGAGATATCCCAATTGGAATTCTTTGGATCCTTGTACATTTTTAGCATTAGCTTTACTATTGTTTTTTTGAGCCTTTCTGTCAAGCCATTACAGTCGGGGTGATTTGGACTTATGAATCGCTTGTGATTTTGAGCATTTTTTCTACAATCTGCATGACTTTTGATTTAAAGTTCTTATGACAGTCTGGAACTTTGAAATCAAGAATGAATTTATATAGGGAAGTAGAAAACTAAAGTACGGTAGAAAAAGACTTTGTATTGAATAAAAATCGCTTACAATCAATTATGGAGACATAATACTCCATGTACGGCGCTCGAACAACCCAACCACCCTCGAGCTATTCTCATCTCACTCAAATTAAGGTGTTGCAATAAATCTCACTCTCATTCAATATGATACAACAATAGATGGAAGATGAATTTCACTCTCACTCTCAATCTCAGAGCTTCTTGGATATGCTACCTTGCTTCCTCTGTGTATTTTGAGTTTTTGACTTAATAGATCACCCAATTTAATTTTGACCTCTTCTGTAAAGTTGTAGATCTGAATCTCAGCTTTGTAACAAAAAATTGTCTTGATTTGACAATAAGTGCTTTGGGAAGCCGTGAGGCAATATCAAATGATGAATGAGAAAATTTGCTATGTCTGTTATGAAGATTGTTTTGAGGGGATGCACAATTGTCCACCGTGTGAGGTAATCGATTAGTACAATTATGTACTTGTTGTCTGATGCTGAAGGAGGAAAAGGGAAAATAATATCATAGGCAACCAATTCAAATGGTCGTGTGATAGAGATTTATTGTAGATCCCTGTCGGCTTGAGCATTGGTGTCTTAAAGGATTGACACACGGGACATGATTACAAATAGAGATGAACATCTCGTCTCATTTTAGCCTCAAGAATTTCGCCTTGAGCTTTGTAAGGACCTTGAGTAAGCTGCAAACCATGGAAAAGAGGCTAGCTGTAGTGGTCAACTATAACACCAACGTGCATAAGGGTGGCATCTCTATCAGCTTCATCCAACGTGACACTGGCCAAAGTAGCTAGAGTTGTTACCCTGCTAGCTCAAATCCAGCTCATGAAGCATCACAATGCCTCCCCCTCTGCATAGTCTGAGAGCTTCTCACACAATATTTTCTCCCCCTCTGAGCACAATGTGAGAGCCTCTCCTCCCCTGACCTTAAAACCGTGACATATGGGAGCTCCTCAGTCGCTCTTCAAAATCCCAATTTGGATGCTCTCACCAACTTCACCAAGTTGGTACAGGAGGTGAACATGAAGGAGGGACACATAGTCTATCAAGGTCTGGATATTAACATCACTGAAAGCCAAGATAACTATCGAATGTACCATCATGGAATTGGTGCAGATATCAAATTCTGATTGAGAATAGCATCAAAATTTATGGGCTTGAAAGGTGGCTTATGGTAATAGAGAATACCCTCAATTACTAAAGAAAGAATTGTGGAGGCTTCTTTGACTATAACTACTGTTGAATGAGAAGCACTTCTGGATCTTGGCTTTGTAGAAAACATAGTTTGTCAAGTGTGGGTAAGAGAAGATCGAGTTGGGGTATTGGCAAGAGAGTTTGTTGTGCTATCGGTGGGTAAGAGAAGATCAGGTTGGGGTATTGGTAAGAGAGTTTATTGAGCTATCGATGGGTGATCTTGAATGATTTGGGTCACCATTGTAGAACATCAAGCTAATGCATCTGCAATCTCAACGTCTTTTCCTGGACAACTAGCCTTCCAAAGGCATTGTAGATCCCCTCTTGGAAGTAGCTGTCATAATGCTTGGCATTGAGAATTAGAGTGGGATGGAATACCTAGGTAATCAGATCCTTACAAACTAGTACTATGGAGCCGTTAATCAGGAGGGTGTGATCACCATCATCAAATGTGTCGACAATGGATGTTGCCTCAATGGAGGAAAACTTGATTTGATGCCCTCACATGAGTTGATCATTCTAAATAATGGAGCCATTTGGCACAATCATGCACATGACAATCAGCCATTCAAAATTGGGGCCCTCCATGCACCCTCCATGCACTATGCAAAATGATAGCACTCTAGTTAACAAATGCCAAATTTTCATGAAAACTCCTACAGTTATTCAATAGCCATTGCCTTCACTCTCTCCAACTTCCCACCAGCACTCCCTTACAAACTTTTTTGCCTTATCAGGAATACATAGCTCCATTTCCCAAAACCCCTTTCACCATGTCTTCTTCGTGGACTACCCTTGAACAACCCATGACTATCAAGAAGATGCTACAAAAGTAGCTCCCTTGTGTCATTCCTCCCCATCCATTTGACTCTCTTTGACTGGACTCCGATGAGTTAGTCAATGCTTAAGGGCAACAAGCTCTAAGACTTTGCATAACTCACATCCCTCCCCCTCCGATCAACTAGACTCCCATGAGCTAGTAAATGCTTAAGAGCAACAAGCTCTAAGCATTTTCACAACTCACTGGGTCATGACCATGAGCATGCCATAACGGGGAGATGTGAAGGGTGGCAGTGTGGTAAGGCTTGAATCTCTACCATTGAATAGCTCGGGAATTAAACACCCTTGTAACTCAGCCAAATGGATAGTGTTGTTGGTGAAGACCTTGGTTATGTAGACAAGTCTGTTCCATCCTAGCTTGAGATTTGGCTTAAGTGGACCAAGCTTGGCATTATAAAGTAGAACAAGCATACGCTTTTTGAGATCCTTATGTACAATATACCTATCATGCCAAACTTTTGTGCTATTGGATCACCTATTGGACCATATTGCTCGAGCTTAGAGTTTGTTGAGATCTTTGAGCTGTTGGAGTCACCTATCAAGAGCATCTTGTTCTTTGATGTGTGTCACTCAGAGGCTCAAGACTAAAAATTCCAAGGGCACCACTACCTCAATTCCATAAGCCATTCTAAACAAGGTCAAATTCATCATTTCCTTCTAGGTGGTCATGTATGCTCATAAGCGCACGTGCAGCTTGGTATCCTAGTCACATCGGTGAGTGCTTATCATCGTGGTGAGGATGGACTTTGGGCTCTTCATGGAATCCTCTTGGCCACTGCACCATGGGTAGTAGGTAGTCATTGCACCATGGGTAGTAGGTGGTCACTACTCGATGGATGATCATGAACTTCTTAGTGAGGGCACTAAATACCTCATTCATGAAGTACATGACTTGGTCACTCATAAATTTGAAGGGCCAATGGTACTGCAAATTATATTTTCATAAATGAACTTGGCCATGCTCTTAGGCCTAGTTTTCCCTCAATGCCTTAACACCTACCCACTTAGTTGAATAATCTATGGCAATGATGATATACTCATTTTGGGTATACTGGGCAAACTATTTTTATGGTCCCATGAAGTCAAGATCCAAACAATAGAATTCTTCCCAAAATGCACTTAGATTGAGTGGCATGTGATGTGGTCTAAGAAACCTTTTGGAACACATCTCATCCAATGAAATGAGTATGGTGAGAGTGCTCTCAACGAAAGCAAGAACGGAAGAGGGAGAGAGAGAGATAGAGAGCCACACAAGTTTTGGTGTGTGCAGAACACCCTAATCTTCTTTTTCATTCATTTATATATGTGTTTGAGTATTGTACATAATCGGGGTAAAGGCACAGTGACCTTTAACCCCCACAACCTCCCACTTAAAGGACAATGTGCCTTTAAGGGAGAATGACCAGTGAGTACTCCATTGCCTCCATATGTGAAACTGAGTCATACAGATAGTCCCAAATCAGATGAGGAAAGGGCCATGATGGCCAAGGTTCCTTATGCATCAGCAGTTGAGAGTCTTATGTATGCTATGATAGCTACTAGACCAGACATTGCATTTGCACTGGGAGTTGTTAGCCGGTATATGGCTAATCTAGGAAAGAGGCATTGGGAGGCAGTTAAGTGCATCATGAGGCACATGAAGGGTACCAAGGAGATGTGCATTTGCTTTGGTCGAGGAGACATGTGTGTACTTGGGTACATAGATTCACACTATGCAGGGCATGTAGATAGTAGGAGATCCACTTCTGGTTATGTGTTCATCTTTGCAGGTGGTGCAGTGTCATGGATGTCTCGTGCACAGAAGTGCATTGCTTTGTCTACCACAGAGGCTGAGTATGTTGCAGCCACACAGGGTTGCAAGGAGGCTATATGGCTTGATTGGCTAGTGGGAGATTTGGGGATTCATATAAGTGTACCAACATTGCATAGTGATTCCATGAGTGCTATATTCAGCTAGCACGGATGCAAAGACCAAACACATTGAGGTCAGGTACCATTTCATCAGGGAGGTATTTGAGGGCAAGCGCATAGAGCTTGTCAAGGTTCATACAGATGATAACCCTATAGATATGCTGATGAAGAGTCTACCTAGTCAGCGGTTTGAGTAATGTCGTGTGTTGATGGGCATTGGATAGTATGCTCATTGGTTGTTCTCCCTTAAAGGCACATTGTCCTTTAAGTGGGAGGTTGTGGGAGTTAAAGGTCACTGTGCCTTTACCCTAATTATGTACAATACTCAAACACATATATAAATGAATGAAAAAGAAGATTAGGGTGTTCTGCACCCACCAAAACTTGTGTGGCTCTACGTCTCTCTCTCTCCCTCTTCCGTTCTTGCTTCCGTTGAGAGCACTCTCAACTGGTATCAGAGCCACACAAGTTTTGGTGGGTGCAGAACACCCTAATCTTCTTTTTCATTCATTTATATATCTGTTTGAGTATTGTACATAATCAGGGTAAAGGCACAGTGACCTTTAATCCCCACATATGGGAGTCTCTAAACAAGGGGCTCCACCACAAGCCCACTTAAAGGACTTTCCTTGCCATGATCTCTCCATTAAAGTGGCCTCTAGCAAGCCCTGTGCACCTCAATGAGCATGACTACTCATTCATGTGAAAGGACCCATTGTCTTGTAGGACCTCATTTACTTCTTGGTGATAGAGTTGTCTTGCACTCAAGATTTACCTCCAAGCCATCAATGCAAGCTGCCTATGCATGTCTTGGGGCAAATTCTAGGGAAAGGTTGCCTTATACTAAAAATGTCCTCATACTAGGTCTAGAGGATGTCAACTACAAACAATTGAGCATTTGGTAGCTCAATGTTGACCCCTGTTGTACTCTAAGTCTCCGGTACTCCCACCAAGATTCACACCTGGGTCACATCATGGTCACCTCAGCAACATGCCAAGTTGTTAGACCTTGGTCATACCTAGATGCATCATGTTCACATGTGTTCACATCTTGGTCACTCTTAACATAGTATATGAGTTGGACATGACATGACTTGACTTGGACATGACTTGACATGACTTGACTTGGACAAGACTTGACATGACTTGGACATGACTTGACTTGGACATGACTTGATATGACATGGACATGACTTGACAGTACATGACTTGTAGAGGACCTGAACATGACTTGGATATGATGGGAGCAATACATCACTGAAGAGTACCAAACCTCAACCTCGACCCACCATGGTCAAAGTTGATAAGAGGGAAGTACTGGCGCAATGGTGCTACACCTATTGGTGCACATGGGAAGCAGTCTAGTTGGCGTAATGGTGCACGGGGTACACCTATTGTTACACATGGGAAGTAGTCCAGTAGAGTGCACAGCTGCACAGGCGGTACTCGTTGGTGCACATGGGAAGCAGTCCCAACAGTGAAGAGGTATAGGTGGTGCACCAACCCTCGCAACCAACTAGTGTCAGCAGTGCATGGAATAGATAGGAGAACACATGGAGCATGAGATTCACTGACCCAGAATAGGGTGGAGTGTTGCGAAAGCCATCAAGGGCAAAGCGGCCCACAAACGATGGAATGGCTAAGGATGCAAGAAGACATCCAACAGGAAGAAGGAAAGGAGATTGGCAATGGGGGGGAGCAGAGGAGGAGAAGGTGAAGAGGGGGAAACGGGGAAAAGGGGGGACATTTTGGTAGGGGCGGGAGGCATGAGTAAAGGAGTGAGAGGCTAGAGTCAAGAGCTCGCCTCGTGTGTATCTTTTCCTAGTGTATCAATCATCTTGCTTTCTAATGAACTATGCTACTCCCCGTCTCTGCTCGCTTCTCTAAGATCTCTTCCCCTTGTGTTCTCCTCCCCTCCTCTCCCTTCACTTGGTACAATGGGCCCTGTGTCATGTGGTTGAAGTTCTTTTCCATTCATGTCGAGGGTTGGCTTTTATGATGTCATTCTGCTTTGGTCTTCTTCTTACTCACATCACTTCAACACTTGTACCGCTTGCACATAGTTGACACCATCGACTAGCACTCGCGTACGTACCATTAGTGACACCTATGGCATGTCTTACTTGCTTCTCGCACCAATGGCCCTAGGCCTTTGGTAATACTTCCGAAAGTGTTAGGATTCCCCCCCCTCAGACAGTTTATGGCGATCACGGTGGGACACTGCTGGTGATGAGTAGCACAAGTGAAGTGGTGATCTAGGGTCCTAGAGAGGGGTTTTATGCCGAGTAGTTCTGAAACATTTGAAGGAGCTAGGGAGAGAAATAGGAGGTACTGGAGGAGAGTGGAGAAAAGACTTTCGACAAACCAAATGCAGTACAAGAAGCATTACGTGCGATGTAAGTTTGTGAAGTCCTCAACTCGAGCACAAAGTGAGCCCATTGGAGCAGTAGCCAGAGCAAGTAACCTCATCGACACTCTCATTGACTTGGATCAACAGGAACCCTGGTGGTCAGGATCCAGACTCTGGAGAAGAAAAAGTGCAAAGCGGAGAACATGTGAAAGAACAGGTTACGAAGGACGAGGGCTCCTCAGGGACTCATCAAGGTCAAGGCAGCCCCTCTCCTCCTCTTGTAACGATGTCTTCATCAACCACCTCTTCTGCCGGAGTGGTGACTCCATCTGCTCCATCTGCTCCTGCCTCATCTGGACAAGCTGCTACCTCATCTGTTATGCATAGCTCTAGGCTCCTAGCTAATCCTTCTTCCACATCTATCCCAGTCAGGGGTACTTTTACTCCGGCCATACCTTTACCTGCCATGATGGTTTCATCTCCCTTTCCATCCACAGCAGTACTGCCTTTTCCACCACCCCCTCCCTTCCCTACTGCCTACTCATCCATGACTTCAACTCCATCCCCCTCTTTCCCAAATGCTCTCCCATCCTCTTTAACCCCTACATCTTCTATGTTTGCACCCTTTCCCTCTACAACATCGAGACCCTTCGTGTATGCAGGACCATCTGTGTGCACTTCCTCTATGGCTACATCAGTAGTGACTTCCCCATTGTGGTCCTCCACAGGAGGTGTTGTCGATGTAGTCTCCTCCTCTGGAGCACCCACACTCATTACCGCTCCATCGGGACTCCCTCCAACTCTTGCATCTACTTCAGCCTCTCGGGTGTGGATGGCCATTCTCACTCCTGTAGATAGAGCTAGACTTCTTGAGCTACTCAACAAGGTCCACGTGATGACTCAAAAGTTCAAAGGCCACCTCCATGAGGATGTGGAAGCTCATGTGAGGAAATTCCTCACAGCATGTAGAGCTAAAGGTGTGGAGAATGAGCATGCGTTCCTTCACATCTTCCCCTCGTCATTGGAGGATGCCATATGGTACAGTGAATTTCCCCTTGACCACTTCCAAACGTGGCAGACCTAAGGGAGGAATTCTTATGCACTTTCAAGTTGGAAAAATTCAAACACATGATTTTTTAAGAGTTATCCATTGATACCATGAAGCCTGGTGAAAGTATCTTGAAGATGTACATAAGGATGAGGGTCCTAGCCACAAAGCGCAAGTATAAACCACATTTGCCCAGAGATAAGCTCTTCACCCCTTTCTATACCGCCATGATGTCCCAGGCAGCCTCTGTAGTGCACATGACCTCATCCATGCCTGCAGCCTCTATAGCAGGGCCGACTTCATCAACAAGGCCGAGTTCATCAACAGGGCTAACCTCATCAACAAGGCCAACTTCATCAACAAGACCGACTTCATGAGCAGGGCTGACTTCATTATCAGTGTTGACTTCATCAATGATGAATTCAACCTTGCATCTCCATCTTGGCCCAGACATCACTATCATCTCGGATGGAGAGCCACTGCAATCAAGACAGGATTAGGAGGTTCTTTCCCACTCTCAGAGCTCCAGTGCCTCTTCTTCTGACTATGGAGGCTTAGATTACACCCCCTCTGCATGGAGACCACATTTAGAAGGGTCGGGTGGGCCAACAAAGATACAGAGCCCTTTGATAACCACCCCTCCTCTCTCCCACATTCGGGTAATGTTTAAACCTCTTTTGGATCCAAACCTCAAACTATCCTCGGTGTTGACATCTTCAGAGATCCAAACCCTCTGTCTAACTGAGTTCGACAAGGTCATCTTCCCTCCTGTGGATGTGGAACTATGTACAGAATTCATCAGATCTTATGACTCCATCACCGACACTTTTGAGTTCATGGGCTCCAAGCAACTTCTCACACCCAATTTGGTCTCACAGTACATGGGTTTCCCTGCTCTCCCTATTCAACCTCCTTCCAACAATTCACCACATCTCCTTTCATTCCTTTCACAGTATTCGTCTTGCTCTGAATGCTCTCTTCACCATCACTCAATATGATTTTGCATCCCTCTTCTATTCAACATTCCAGGCCACTGTTCGAAATCACACACACAGAGGCACACACACATGTACTTGTGGAGCTCACCTCACCTACCTCTTGCACCAGTGGTGGGCTACAACACCTGCACTTTTTCCTCCACCTTCACATACTTCACCTTCTCCTCACCATCCATCTTCTGCCCCTATGGTTCCCCACTTGAGATTAGCTCCACTAGCTCTTAGTGCAGCCCCAACATCCTCAACCTCTGCTACATCAGTCTTTGTCCCCTCTTCCTCTCCTATCTCCACACCCACTCTTGCTCCACCCACATCTGCAGCAGATGTTTCTAAGCCATCCCTTCTTGGTCCAACCTCTAGAGCTTTGTCATCTGTTGCTCATGCAGGAGTTGCCTCTCCATCCATCCCCTTTAAGGTAGATTTGAATTTCCCTGATGATGTTCTTCTAGTCACTCCTCTGCCCTCCTCAAGTCTCACCCACCGTGGCATGACATTACCACTTACCTCCCCCGCAGTCATGACCATCCCCCCTCCAATCATCTCATCAGGGTTAGTATGGTCAATAGGGTGCACAGGTACGGACATTGGCCCCACAGCTCAGGGGGGTCCATTGACAGTAGTTATGGCAGCAGGGACCTCTGCCTTAGGATCTCATGGTGGAGAGGCATCAGAGCAACATAGGTTATTGAACTTGAATCTTACTTTGGGAGCCACTGGAGACACGAAGACACCACCCCGGGTGTCTCGACGACTGACCCCTGATCCGAGTATGGAGGATGCTGAATAGGACCCACTGGAAACTCGACCTAGCAAGGTTATTTTTGATGGGGGGTAAGATACCTTTTCAAGTTGATTGTCCTCCACTGCCTCGGAATGATATGTTGGATATCTACTTTGCATCCTCCTCAAGAGATCTATTCACTTATGAGGCTCAGATAGAGGAACAGAGCCAGGAACACAAACGGCTTCTGTATGCATTAAAGCGGTCTCCTGTTTGCATGAGGAGGAGGACCTGGACCAAATTTTCACACTTCCCTTGCAAGAGACAATTGCTTTCAACAAGAAAGCATCTCAAGCTCCAAGTTGCTACCTAGACATCCACACACTAGCTTCGATGGCAGCTCTCAAGGACCCAGAGCAGGAAGGGATGAAAGTAGCCTTTGAGAATATGGCAAACTCATTGACATGGCTAACCGAATGACCTATTGAGATAGGTATGCATGGGCTAAAAGATGCCTTCATATGGCTCAGCGCATTATAGATGACAGCTTCATTCAGATGGGTGCCTCCCTCTTTAATACTACGGGTCAGGTTTGCAAGCTTCTGTCACAGAAGCAACACCTCCACTTGGAACATGAGAAGCAGGTAGCCAGCATGCATAAAGAATGGGATACAACATTATAGGTGAAAGAAGCAAAGTGGGGAGCAACTCTATAGGCAAGGGAGGCTGTGTGGAAAACTCAGCAAGACGAGTTCCAGTAGTGTCTTGCAGTGAAGGAGGTAGAGTGGACAGCCAACAAGAAAGTTTTGGAGGACAATCATTTAGCCCAATAGGCTGAGATCCAGAGGGAGCTTGCAGCCCTAAATGACAAATACAGCTCACTAGCAAAGGACAAGCATACTGTGGATCAATAGGTGGAGGTGGTGTAGAGTCACATGAAGCAGATTCTCGAGGAGAAGGACCATCTCCAAGTTTCACATTCCAAGTTGCAACACGACTTCCATGGGCTGCAAACTGAAAATGCTACTCTCAAATCTCGATGTGATCATTACAGGTCTGGCTACCACATATATAAATCCAAATATGAGGACATCTGCAACCTCATGGACACAGTGGAGGAAGAGGCAAAGACCACCCCTAGAACATTAGCACACCCACCACACCCTCCCCCTCCCCCTCCATGACCTTCATCCAGCAAGCAGTAGCTCCTGGATCTTTCATTTTGGCATTTCTTTTTGCGAGCTCTGTACATTTGGATTCTGCAGTTCTCATGTAAATAAAGGAATTTTTGAATTGTATGGTCATGAGCCAGTTTTATTTCAATATTACAGTTGTAAGGCCATGAGCCCTTTCCTTTCAGTTTTGGGATGTCAGCCACAAGGTCACTTTCTTATTTTCAATTTATACTTAACTTTCTCTCATGCTGACCCTCACTCATTCACCGAGACGGTGAATGATAGTGGCGGGGGATTTGTTGTACTCTAAGTCTCCGAGACTCCCACCAAGAGTCACACTTGGGTCACATCATGGTCACCTTAGCAACATGCCAAGTTGTTAGACCTTGGTCATACCTAGTCGCATCGTGTTCACATGTGTTCACATCTTGGTCACTCTGGAACACAGTATATGACTTGGACATGACTTGACATGACTTGGACATGACTTGACATGACTTGGAGATGACTTGACATGACTTGGACATGACTGGACATGGACATGACTTGACTTGGACATGACTTGATAGTACATGACTTGTAGAGGACCTGGACATGACTTGGATATGACGAGAGCAATACATGACTGAAGAGTACCAAACCTCAACCTCGACCCACCATGGTCAAAGTTGATCAGAGGGAAGTAGAGGGAAGTACTAGCACAATGGTGCAATGGGTACACCTGTTGGTGCACATGGGAAGCAGTCCAATAGAGTGCACAGGTGCAAATGCGGTACTCGTTGGTGCACATGGGAAGCAGTCCAACAGTTAAGAGGTATAGGTGGTGCACCAACCCTCGCAACCAACTAATGTCAAGAGCACATGGAATAGATAGGAGAACACATGGAGCACGGGATTCATTGACCCAAAACAGGCTGGAGTGTTGTGGAAGCCATCAAGGGCAAAGCAACCCACAAACGGTGGAATGGCTAAGGATGCAAGAAGACATCCAATAGGAAGAAGGAAAGGAGATTGGCAGCAGGGGGAGCAGAGGAGGAGAAGGTGAAGAGGGGGAAACGGGGAAAAAGGGGGACATTTTGGCAAGGGCGGGAGGCGTGAGTGAAGGAGTGAGAGGCTAGAGTCAAGAGCTCACCTCGTGTGTATCTTCTCCTAGTGTATCAGTCATCTTGCTTTCTAATGAACTATGCTACTCCCCATCTCTACTCGCTTCTCTAAGATCTCTTCTCGTTGTGTTCTCCTCCCCTCCTCTCCCTTCACCTGGTACAACGGACCTTGTGTCATGTGGTTGAAGTTCTTTTCCGTTCATGTCGAGGGTTGTCTTTTATGATGTTGTTCCGCTTTGGTCTTCTTCTTGCTCACATCACTTCAGAACTTGTACAGCTTGCACATAGTTGACACCATTGACTGGCACTCGCCTACGTACCATCAGTGACACCTATGGCATGTCTTACTTGCTTCTTGCACCAGTGGCCCTAGGCCTCCAGTAATACTTCCAAAAGTGTTAGGAAACCCCCCCCCCCTCAGACAACCCCCCTTGATTTTGTTTATTGGGGTAGTCTTGAGAGGCAATCTACTCCGACATGTGACTTCCCAAGCTTGTGGATTATTTTAAAGTTGAACTCTTGCAGGCATCCACCATACTAGCCTCCCTTGGATGACTATTTTGTTCATTAAAGAAAGCAATGCTTAGTGATCAACATAGAAAACAAACAAGTTATCATGAAAATAGTGCTTAAATTTTTGAGCATTATAGACCATGATCAAGGCTTCCCACTTGGTGGCATATAATTGCACTTGGGGGGGTCATGAGGTAGCAAAGATAGTTTACCAGGTAGTCTATGCTATCATTTGACTGTGCCAAAATGATACCGATTGCATATGATGTGTCATGTACATGGAAAATGACATCCCACCTTGGTTGTCATAGAATGGGTGTTGTAGTTGCTCGTTGCTTCAATGCATGGAGCTCTTCCAATAGCTCCTCATTCCATTAAAAATATACATCCTTTCTGGTCAGCTCATAGAGTGGCACAACTATCTTGATGAGGCTAGTGAACAAGCATAACTATGTTAGGGTCTTTGGTTATGGAACTTGCTCTACGGCCTCAATCTTGGATGGCTTGGTTTTGCACTCTTTTTTGGATGCCAACTCCAATGCAAAAGATGCATTTGGCCAGGTTCAAGGACAGGATTACCAAAAGCAAGCGACAAAAAGCGAGTGAGCCAAAAAAAGTGAGCGATAGAAAACAATAAAATATTTATAAATCCCCTATTTGAATATCAAAAAAATATAATTGATTCAAATGTGCATAAGTTTCCTCAATGGTAAAAGGTTAAATATGCATATAGCTTTAAGCCACTAACATTAATTTCACATCCCCCATAAGAGAGCTGATATGTTTCATTGCCAAGTCATCATTAGTCTCAAAGACAAACCCTAAACTTCTCTCTTTCCACCATAGTAATTGAGATCATCAATGCAACCTTCAATAAAAGTGGGGCATTCCAAGGAATCCTTGAATGGATTAGTCTACATTCCATGCATATGTAAATGCTTAGATTTATTAACTCTATTCACTCTTGGAACAAAACCCATGCTTCTTTGTTACTGCAAAAACATCCCTTCCCAATGATTCAGTCTTACATCCCTTTAGTCCAACTAGTGCAACAAATTGAACACAAATTCATATTTTGGCGCATAATATTTTACTAGATGGTGCAAAAAGGCATAATAATCATCTAAATCATGCCTTGCCATTTTATTTGATATGTAATGTGACCCCGTTTGGTGGACTTGTGAATCAAAAGATATAGGGATGTGAAAATTGCCCAAAAGATGGCATTTTCACATCCCTATATCTTTGCAAGTTGTCAAAATTTGGTTGTTTGACCCAAAAGATGAGTTTTTGACATCCTTGCATTTTTTTATTGTCAAATCCAAATGGCATAACATTACATATTGAATCAAATGACAAGGCACAATGTAGATGAATATCATGCCTTTTTGCACCATCTAAACAAATTACGTGCATCTGAATATAAAATTTTGCATTTTTAGTCGATTTGATGCAGCAAATTTAAAGAAAGGATTCCCATAATAGGGATCGATAAGACACTGTCTATTTTGGCCCCAAAAAAAACCAAATTTGAGCATCCTCTACCTTTTAATTGCGCTTAGGGGTTCACTCTTCATAAATCCATAAAGCATGTGTTAAAAATCACCCCTATTCTTGCATTTCTACATTTTCTCATGTAATTGGTTGAACCCCTCTATATGTTTACATTTTCAATCTTAAAATTGTGACACCCCTTCATAAATATACATATGTAAATTACCTTAAGTTGCTTTTTTATAAATCCCCTCATGCACATAAATTGCATGTAAGTACCCCCATTAAAAAATAACCCCTCAATACACTAAAATGCTATGTTACATGTTTATGAGTGACCCCCCAGGTAATTGCCAAACCCAAATGGGGTCACGTTAAAATAGTCCTTAACTTTGGACTCCTCAATTTCAAGAAATGTGACACATAACCCCTCCTTTTTGAATACTTTCTATTTCAAGCAATTATTTTTTGGGAAATAGATTCTTTCTTTGCTTGCTTGATTTTGGGGGTTTCCATTTTTCGAGCGAAAGCCCTTGAGCGATGAGCAGACAAAAGGTGGGAGGAGTCAAAATATATCGGCCCAAGTCATGTTTAGGGAGCACAAAATTCCAAATTATTTCAAGGAATATGTAAGTAAATATGAAATATTGATGAATAGAGATAGATATAAATATACCTTTATATAATATACGTATATAATGTCCAAGTGGTGACTTATTTTATGACTTTCAAATCTCCTTTTTTCCCCTTTCACCATTGGTTGGATCATGAAATTTTGAGCAAACATCCACTTTACAGTTCCTCAGGATGAGATAAGAGAAATATATAATGCTTTTTTAATAGACCCTCTACGTGTATTCTACCAAAGGAATATGGTTTGAAGAGCTTTGCCCCAACCCTATTCCATCAGCGGAATACCCTTGGAGAGCCTACAAAGAAGGGGTCATAACTTTTGCTCCTTAGCTCGGATTGAGGAGCTGTAAAAAGGGAAAATGTTCAAAATTTCATGATCTATGCAATGATAGTCTTAAAATTATAATTTTAATAGGTATGGAAGAGATAAATTGGAAATATCAAGATGTATATGAGAGTTACAAATTTCTCCTAATTCATACTCTGGAAGGAAGGAGTTCAGTAGGGACCACATTTCTTTAAAAGTACTTAGGTTTGGAGAATTGGGAATATTTTGAAAATCCCTCCCTTGCCTTCCCATATTTGACAATGTATTATAGATTAATTTATGATCGATTATAATGGCTTCAAGTATGAGGTTTTCAATACTCATCCAAGGAATATGGTATACATTGTTATATGAGAGCTTCTAAATACTTCAAATATGGGATTGCGAAAGCTAAGGGAAACTCTTTTAAATCAATTGAATTACCATAATACTCGAACGAGAGTATGGCAGGGAGGAATTTATAGGAGATTCTAAAGTGTTCACTATTTGTTCACATATAGATGATGTTCTCTAAAATGAGGGTTATAATGATACATAAGTAAGTATATGATTCCATAAATGAGAAATTCCTTTGAGAAATATACTAGCATGGTTGGTGTCAAAATTATTGCTCTAACTTTTTTGCTCGTAGGTTTTTGCTTAAAAACTGTGCACATCCATTGATTTTTCCGCCACTTCAATGAATTCCTGCTCGCTTTTTTGGGCTCACTCACTTTTTCCCACTTGCTCCATGGACTGCCTCATTCAAGGAAATCCTTATCTCCCCGCACTTATCAAAAACCTTTTTAAGGCAGGTGAGGGGTTTATTTGAATAACACACAAAAATTATCTAAGTTATCTAAGTAAATTGTGAGGAACTTGATGCAATACTCCTAGAATATTTCTACCATGAACCTCTAGAAAGTTCATGGTCCATTTATAAGAAAAATGGCATGACCTTGCACATATATGTGCCCCACTTGCTAATGAGTCCATATTTTGTTTATATTTTAGTGCCTAGGAAATTTGGTTGTAGCCACTGTACCCATCCATCCATGAGTACATCTTGTGGCTTGCTTCTTGGTCTAGGATACTATTAATGAAAGGGATTGGGAGTGGGTCCAGAGTGGTTTGAGTATTAAGCTTCCTATCATCAACACACCCCTTGAGTCTCCAACTCTTCTTAGGCACCACCACGATTAGAAACAACCAATCACCCCTATCAATTGCATAAATGGACCATGCTCTAGTCAATGTGTCTACCTCACTTGCTTGGCATAGTTGGAGCTCATTTTATACCTCTATTGGCATATGAGCTTTGCATATGATGCTAGGGGAATCTTGTACTGGTAGAGCTTGGGTGGAATATGTACAAGCTGGTGTCAAACACAACTTTGTATCTTGTGAATAATCTTTAATCTTTTGAAAGTTGGATCATGGTAACATTTTGAATTACCTTAACCATTCTAGATTGAGTTCCCATGTTAGTTCAAGAACCCTGTTCTATGCATCGAGTCAATTGGTCATCATCTTGGGCTCATCCAAATCTCATTCTCTATAACATCTTCCAAAAGGTGATTGGGGTAGAGGTGTTTTTATTCTTTGAGCATGTCATGTTGTAGCCTTTATTTGAGATCTATCACCAATTGGAAGATGTTGATTTCTCCCGTGGGAAAGATGTGCATTTCCATGAGTCTAGATTCTACATCTTATGGAATTGATCTTCCACTTCCAAGTCGCAACTCCTCGGGATCTTGCTGAGGCTCATTAAGATTTGTACCTTGGTGTCCCTAGTCTTGATTGTCATGACTTCTGATCCCCAATTATGAAGAAGTTTTGCACTTTTGAGCCATGGCTACCCAATAACAAGGGAATAGGTGTTCTTGTCCATGGTGGTGACTATGAGACTCCCTATGTAGTAGACACCTTTGACTGTAGCAACCACATTCAATAGCATACCTTGGGGATCCATGGGCATTTGGGTTGCTATGCACACTTGAAAAGGAGATTGCTTCAAGCTCTTGAGCTTTATCTTCTTTACTAAAGTCTCAGTAATGATGTTGACTCTTGATCCACCATCCACAATGACTTCCTATATGTGAAGAGCTTTCAAATTTTGCAGACACGTTTTGGAGGTCGGTGTGTCCAGGGGGATTCATTATGAGAGGGGATAGAAGTTGCAGGAAGAGAGCCAGGGAGAAAGGTTGAGAGGGATAGAAGATGAAACACTAAAGGAAATGGAATAGTTCACAACTTACAACTTTGGCAAATTTGGAGGCTTATTATGCCATTTAAGTGTGGCACTTACACATCTAGTGTTCCAAAATACCCAATTTACGAGTCTACGAATTGATATTGAGTGGAGGTGACCAATTCAAGAAAAAAACTCCAAACAAAGCCAGAATGAGCAACTACTTAGCCCATATTATTCTAGGAGATGGATGAGATTAACATGGCTCTCATCAAAGCTGCTATGTTCTTTTACATAGGCACTTGGCCAACAAAAGGAAGCTCTAAACCGCGGCCCTTTCTCATATTTGTAGAAACATCTCATCACAAGTTGGTTTAAGCAATAGTCTCAAAACTCCACTTTGATTAAATGCAAAGGGAGCCGCCTCGATCACAAATGATGACCCAATCATATTTTCAAAATCCTTTACATGTGTTGTTCCACGTCTCCTTGGGCAATCATGTGCCACTGACCAATTAAAGTGCTAATCACCTAAGTCCTTATTCCAAAGGTTCTATTAAGGCCCCCCAAAAAAGAGGTTTGCCAACCCTCTAAACATAATGGGGCTTCGAAGCACAAGTAGAACAATTCAAAAGACCATTTGCCAACCCCTGCCAACAAGAAGAAACAATTGGACCAAAGGTGATATGAAAATACGTGCTAACTAAAACCATCAACCAAAGTGATCACTCTCTAGATCCAAAAAAGGTACCATACAATCCCTAAAACATTACAATTCCTAAAACATCTAGTCTTCATCGACTTCATTAGCTATAGAAAACACGACTTTGTCATCTGAAGCTGAATCTTCCATGACATGCGGTGCTTCTTTGTTCTTCTCATCCCATTTTCGTTTGTAGCAATACTTCTCTAGATGCCACAATCTTACCATGGCAATTGTATCCTTGCTTGATTTTATTGTCACCTTTCAAACCTCTTTTTTTTCATTGGTTGTATATGCAAGTTCGCAGATCCGCCTCCATTCTTCTTTATTGCTAAAAAATAATGCAACTAAATCAAGAAAATCATGGCTCTTTACACTCAAGAATAGAATTTGTACCAAATCTAGACAAATCTAGAAGCAAGATTGTTTTTGCATCCTCTTCATAAACGTTGGAACCAAGAGTTGCCAACTATTTCATAACTGCTTGCATTCAATGTAAGCAAGTCAAGATTTTTTGAATCACTTCTACTAAAATTGAATAGTTCGTGCTTCAGAAGAGCTTTAGAATTCTTCATTTTAGTACCAAAGAATGACTAGAACTATCCAATTTTTTGACATATTCTTCATCCACATCCACATGGAGGGAATATTTTGGATCCAGCGCTCTCCCTAGCATGCCCATGGCCTTTTCATTTGCTTCCACAATAGAATTTTTGTCAACTTCACTACTATTGGATTTCATTTCTGAGCCCAAAACAACACCCCATGACCCTTTTGCATAAAATAAAGGTGAGTTGAAACTACCAGGAAGCAAAGTTTTGGCCATTGAACTCTCCAGATATCCATCTCCATGTCCTTTCCACAAAGATGTAGATGTATGGCTTCAACTATTCTACCAGACTCTCAATTGCTTTTGCAAGAACTTCTCATGACCTCACAAGGACCCTCTCAACACCAAGAATTATAACCACCCTTTTGTGAACTCATAGACCACTACAAGAATCTAAGTCGTCACTCAATAGAGTTACACAAGACCTCAAGAACCTGGCTTTGATACCAAATGTGAGATTTAGATGCTTGTAATACTCACACTAGGTATGATTCCAATCAAGTGCATCACATAAAATGTCAAATGAAATGATAGAGGTAAACATAGCAAACAACCACCTGAAATATGGACAATGCCAGCTCAAGTCAAGTTTCCATGGCTCGCAACTCATAGCATTTGATAAAAGACCCGAAGCATTCATAGCTCTCTCTCACTCAAGTATGGAAAGGTGATGCTTTCAAGATGCAATATTACATGGATTTGTAGCACAATTTTGCCACACCCCTATCATGTTTGTTGGCTACAAGGACCTGGCTCAAAAGACTCTCTATAGACGCTATGAGCAGCTACTCAGCACAACTCTAATCAAAGCCATTGTGTTCTTCTACATAGGCACATGGACAACAAAAGGAAGCTCTAAACTAACTCTTCTCAGTATTTGTAGAAACCCTCTAGAAACGTCTCATCATAGCTTGTTCCAAGCGATTGTGTCAAAACTCCACGTTGATTATGTGCAAAGGGAGCCATCTTGATCACGTATGCTGGCCGATCACTTGTTTAGAAGCCTTTGCACATGTTGTTACACATCTCCTCGGTCAACCATGTGCCCCTAATCAATTGGAGTGCCAATCACCTAAGTCCTCATTATTTTAAAGGTTCCATTGGGTCGCCCTAAAGACTCATATACTCCAAGCCTACCTTGGATTCCCATTTCTTCTTGGATTGCACAGCATCCAAGCTTTTAACAAGATGAATTTTATTCATGTGGCCTGCCAAGAGAGAGAGAAAATGAAGAGAGAGAGGAGGAGGAGGAGAGAGAGAGAGAGAGAGAGAGAGAGAGAGAGAGAGAGAGAGAGAGAGAGGTGAATCTTGCCCAATGTGAGAGATGGAGAGAAATGGAAGAGGAGAGAGAGGGAATGTTCAATGAATGCATGTCCAAATTTTAACAAAAACGTGGACGAGGAGAGAGAGGGAATGAATGCACTTCCAAAAAAGCAAACCCAAATTTGAAAGAGATGCTCTAAAGTCAACACACCAACCAATCAAAGAATTTGAAAGAAAAACACATTTGAAAAATGCTAGATATTAATTTTACTTTTGAAAGGGGACGAACCTTCACTAAGGCCTCCGACGGCAGGCCAAAAATAGGCACTACATTTCGAGTTAGATAATTGAACGATCCAAAAATGCGCATTGTTGGAAGACCGATGAGATCGCGCGATCCACAATAATCGTTGTGCAGGAGCCGATTGATGAAGCGCTTGGACGGTACACGTGGCAAGCCTAATACCTTTGCAGGTAAGAAAGTGCGTGGAATCCGGCTCGCAGCCACCTCATCTATTGCCTGATCCCGGACAGGACTCCGGCCTATGACCTGACCTGATTCCGGGCACTTTCCTACCCAGAATGTTCGTATTGAGAATGTCCTCCCGAGAATGTCCTCCTGCCATTCGTTCCCCTATATAAGATGATGGGGGCGTGAAAATGTGAAATTTGAATCCTAATGCTATGATCAGAAACTCGTTTGAATTTGGAAGATGGCTCAAGAGAATTGCAGCTCCGCGGTGAGGGTAGTTGCTCAAGTTCCTTTGATCGATGGCTCCCTCACACCTTACTCTGAATTTAGAGATAAATTCATGAGGCCCAACCTCCCTGTGCTAATCACCGGCCTCATGCACAATTGGCGAGCGTCCACCCAGTGGATTACGGAGAGCGGTACCCCCAACTTGGGTTTTATATCCAGTCACTTCGGCAGCTCAAACGTACAGGTTGCCTGCGATTTTTCAAGCCGCTGGCCTTCGATTGTTTCCCTTTGTTTTCGTTAACGTTATCTCTCAGTAGCTGCCTTGAGCAGGTTGCGGAATGCGGCACGAGAGATTTTACCGATCAGAAGAGACTGGACATGACTGTCTCGGAGTTTATTGCTTACTGGCACCAGATTAACGCAAATCCACAAGAAGGCAGCTCGCTCTCTTTGCTGTACCTAAAGGATTGGCATTTTGTCAAGGTAGTGCATAAATTTCTGTTCATGCTCTTTAGCGGCAGAGAAAATAAGGTGCTTGTGTTTTGATCAGTAATATATACAGTCGCCTAGATATTAATAACTTTTTTCCCCTAGATTTATGAGAACACTAGGATGTACAAAAGATAACAGTCTCTTTAAAAGGGACATACTGCCCAGGCTTCCACAGTGTTAAAGAGTAGAGCTATATTCTTTTTCATTAGCTAGAAATTCCAAGGGGGGGTCGAACTCCCAAGCGCGGCTAGCCAGGGCTACAGTTGAAGTAAAATGTCATGCGACCCCGCTCCATTTTGCCTGCCATGGAAGATTTTGACAGTACCCTTCCTAACCTTTAAGGTTGGCATCCCTTATCCACAGCTTTGGCCAAGACTCGTATGATGTGATGGGACCTCAGATGGCACTTGGATCCTTGATAACTCACATACTTAGTAAGACTCATTTTATTACATGCGTAGCTGACCATCGTCCTTCAGCATGTCCCAAAAACTCAATTGTAAGACCATGAGGCCCTAGTCAACCTGACCGCCTCTCAGAGCTCATCCCAAAAGTACATATAGCAAGCTGACATGGAAGGGGGATGCACCTCTTCATGGGGATGCTACCTATGAAGAGACGGTGGGGTAGGGCGATACATAACTCTGAAATCTGTCCACAGAGCTGTCATTAAGCACAACGAACGTCCCTAAACAGAGAAAATATGTTGGGTGGATATATTACATGTGAGGTCCAAATGCAAACTTTTGCAAGAACATGTGCAGTCAATATGCAGTAATGGTAAACGACGTGACGTGAAATCTAATGTCGAAAATGAGGGAAAGATTGTCTGGAAATGGCCGAAAGACTCTACTGTGGAATGGACAAGGGAAAGCCCTATGCTGACTCCAAATGACCTTGAGTTTAGCCAATGGCATCATGAGGCTGTAATCAACTCAATGTTAAGCTAGTTGGATCCGGGACTCGTGGAATTTGAAACTCAAAATTTTGAATCATCGATAGAGAATGATGTAGGTGTGCCTTGTATGGGTAGCAAGAGGACACCGAAATGATGTAGAATTGCCTAGTCCATTACATTATCTCGTAGTGCGAGGGAGGAAGACCTCAAATTTTCAAAAATAAAGCAATGCCCAAGCCAAGTAGCATGGGAGCAGCTCAAAGAACTAAAGATCACCTTCAGTGTAGGGCAATCAATATAGATAGCTCCAAACTGTAGAAGCATTTAAAAGAACAATTGCAGGAGGGCAACGAGATGGCGGATAGCCTTGCCACAAGAAATCTGTATAGATGAGGCGGTGACGGTGATCTTGGTCAAAATAAAGATCACAACTATGAAAGGCGCCATCATTGATAGAGGATTTGGTCCTAATATCATATTGGAGGATTTGAGGAAGACACAATGGCTGGAGCAACTGAAGCTGCCCCCCGTCTCCATTCCAAGTCAAGTTGGAAGATGATCCTCGACAGTTGTCAAGAAATCACAGGTCGGGGGAATTGGAGATTAAAGGCCAATTCCCTCAAGGTATGGAAACCCAACTAATGGAGATGAGTACAATTCAATAGGAAAAATTGATTTATTCTAGGTAGTAGTCAATCTCAAAGAAGATGAAAGATTGAGAAAATAGCGAAACAGTAGGTTATGTTCCCGTAAACTATACTGAGCATAGACAAGGAGAGCGTGCAAGTTGAGTTAAATCTGTTTATTGAGGAGAGCCTCTTAAAGTCCTAGTTAGTCACATCTTAACTTCTGAGTCTTTGCACAAGTTTATGACCTCTTGACAGAGTAACGAGATGTCTTTGCTTGTGATTACATGGATGATGGAATTGAGGGGTGTAGCACCCAAGTTTAGTCACGCCAAATTCCTATCATACTCGATTCGTGGCCTGTAAGTGTTGGAAGTTTAGGGTCAATGCCCCACCTGTGAAACCCCAAATAGGAGAGCAATGGGGCTCGACATCTACAGGATGTTAGGTGCAGGCTGTGCCACATGTGCACAGGTAGAGGAATTGAGCATGACTGGCACACGGGCAGCAGACAGTCTGCAATGTGGCCAGCAAGCAGGCGTCTTCCTGCTCCGGCCTTGATACAGGCCCCAAAATGGGCAGAAGGGCTGCTACAGGACAGCAGGGAGGCGTCTACATGGCATCACTTGTACAGTGTAGAAAAGGGGGTAGGGGCAGATTAGAGAAGGGGGATAGAAGATCAGAAGGGAGAGGGAGGAAGGGGGAGGAGGGACCCAGCAAGTAGCAGGAAGGAGGAGGGAGAGTAGATAGCATTAGAGGTCACATCAAAAAATCCCTACAAAAGGTGTGGAGATGGGCTTATATAGTCCCCCCCTCCACTATATCTCCTTTTTGCCCCTTCTAGGCCTCAACATCCCCTAGCCACCTAACCCTCACTAACTTGGCCCAATTTTCATTACAATCCACCCTTCCTAAAAAATAACATTGTCCTCAAAATTGCAAGTGATGGTTAGGCACCAAGGCCCCTGGCTGTAAAAAGGACATACGCCATCATGCATGCTCCAGGGTCAAAAGGAAATGTGAAATATCCCTTTGCCTTGGGTGTTGTGGTGCCTCCGCCGTCATGTGGGTGGTGATCTATCCTTGCATGTTCATCATCACAAAGCTCCACAATCACATATGTTCTGGATGTCCCCATGGATTTTGTTCTGCACACCCCATTGTGCTTTGCTGTCCACTTTTCTATAGCTGCTGTATTTGGACTCAAACAGCTCCATAAGTTTCTCTAATCCCCTAACATTCCAAGGATCTGGAGTTCTCACACATGAGACAACATAGGGCTCTCTTACTTGGATGCTTGCAGACATGTCTTTCGGATGTCTTCCAAAGATAACGTCTTTGCTGAAACATGGTGCATCAAGCCTCCAAACAGCGAAATGACCTGAGAGAGACAAATGAGGTCTGCTAGGAGTCATATAAGCATGGTCCCACAGTCGTTCCTTGCCGCCAAATACACCAAAGTCCAACCCCCTAACAACAGAATAATCAAACACATTGTTTGAACCTGTTTTGGTACAACAAGGAGGGGGCATTGGATAAAAACAGGCGAATGCCAGATCCTGTTTGACCTCAATTTGCTTTAGGCTGAAAAGGGTCTGCCGTGTTGTAATAAGAAGACAGTACAAACATGCACATCTCCCCAAAAGCTACCAGCCTTGTGCAACACGATGTGCATGTGCTGACCCGCAGTCTTGCGTATGCATGCATCTTTGCTATAATCCTCAAATACAACTAATCATGATCCAATCAAGCCCTCCAATGAGTACCCCTTCTTTGTTGAAATAGAGGCATGAGCTTGCATGTGTTGATATTCAAGATATGCTGCAACCAAATCTGTAATAGAAATACCATTCATTGGCTGCATGCTTCTGGCCCTTTTCCCACACAACACCAGCAAGTTGCATGGAACGTGAACATCAAAATTGGAATGACAAGGCCTAGTCATACATTCTCTTTGCAATCATTCCTTTCCAAGTGGCTCCCTTCAAGCTCAGTTGGTTCTTTTGCAAAGCTGTCTCTGCTTAAGCTCTCCATACAAGGCAAGTAACTTCATTGTTGATAAGCTGAAATAACTGCATGCGGTATAAGGAGGCATAATGCCCTGATGATAATATGCCAAAATTTGTGGCCCAAAAACCTCAGCAGCACACTGCGTTAGGAATGCAATCTTAATGGATGAATCTCGGGACTTGTCTTGCTGGCTTATGTCTGCAACTTGATGGATAAAGAGCTTTTCAACATATTTCTGGATTTCTAGCTCATAGTAGTCAACCTTGGTGAACTGTAAGTCCTGACATCACCCTCATAGTTTTGGTTCGTCATGTGCACATGGATGTTTCGCACTAGATTTGGGTTGTATGAGTATATGGTGATGCCTTTTGGGTCAACGAATGCCCTGGCTATCTTTAATTGAATTTTGGATGGTATCTTCCGACCTTATAGACAGTTCACAGGTAACTTCTTCGATGACATAATCATCTTCTCAAAGTCCGAAGAAGAGCATAAGGAGCATCTTGCTGTTGTTTTCCAAGAGCTATGTAATCATCAGCTCTATGCAAATAGCAAGAAAAGTGAATTTTTACTAGAAGAGATGCAATACTTGGGGCACATAATTTCCAAGAATGGAATACGGATGGATACGACGAAGATCGAACCATCCAGGAATGGCCAGAGCTGAAAACTGTGCATGAAGTCTGTAGTTTCCTAGGCCTTTCTTTATATTACAAAAGATTTATCAGGCATTCTGTTGATATTGTGTCACGGGCATCCACAGCCCGTGGCCATACTGGACTGCCACGCAGGCAGCCAGCACAGCAGCAGCCCGCACAGCAACCGTCGCAGCAGCAATCGCGGCAAAGGCACCACGCCAGCAGCCAGCCGGCTGCCACGTGGACTGGTCGGGGCCACGTCAGCCCAATCGGTGGGCAGCAGTATGGTCAGCCATTTCGGTCGGTCTATTTTGAGACCCAAGGGGGCCTATTAAAAGCAGCCTTTTGGCCTTCATTTATCATCCACTCCTCAGGCCTTCAAGCCTTCAGAGTAGCAAGAGTCAGGCCTCCCCGCAGTAGACCAGCAGGGTAGCCTCAGCCTCTTCAGGGATCTAGTGAGGATTCACCTCCTCTAGGTAGTCTAGTCTTCTAGTTTTGCAGTGAGGGTTTCAGTCCCTCCATACAGTTGTATTAAGCTCTTTGGGCATTCATTATTCAGTTGTATCTATTTCCTCTTCGGAGGTCCACTACATTCTCTCCCTCTGATTCTCTCACTCACATCCACAGCTCACTTTGTGTATTGAGTGCATCATCTTGCAGTGCAGTTAGTATTGAGCAGGAGAGAGAGTGAGGATAATTCATCTCCTGCTACATTGGTATCAGAGCTTCAGATTCTTTCTTGAGACAGAGGGAATTTTTTAAAGGGGGAATTTTGACCCTACCAAGAACTAGTGGTAGTACCATACTCCATTAGCCGCTCCCTCCCTTACTTCATCACGTATCGGGCCGGCTCTCGTCTTCACCCGCTGGTCTTTACACCTTGCGGCATGAGGGGACAATTCGTTTCCAGAAGTTGGGGGGATCAATTCAGTCAGGGACAGCCCCATCATTTATGGTCCAGACAAGATCCGGTAAGGACACCATGAGCACCAGTGAGCAGTCCAACACAGGAGGGGAGGGTTCAGTGCCTCCACCACCACAGAATCCTGCAGACACTTCCATGTCTGCCATGACAGCCATGTTGCAGGCTATGATGCAGATGCAGCAACAACAGTCCAAGACTCTCTTCGCCCGCATGGCCTAGCTTCAGGAGATGCGGGAAGATCGTGAGCAGGCCGCCAGAGAGTGTGAAAGGCTAGCTCGGGAGGCCAAGGAAGAACGCGATCGAGAGATCGGGAAGCAAAAGAAGAACGCGATCGGGAAGCTCGGGAAGCCGAAAGGGCAGCTCAGGAAGCAAAAGACGAACGCGATCGAGAGGCTCGCGAAGCAAAAGAAGAACGCAATCGGGAAGCTCGGGAAGCCAGGGAACTCTGGGACTGCGAGGCTCAGGAGGCCAAGGAGCTTTGAGAACGTATTGCTCGAGAAGAGAAGAACGGGATCGGCAACGCGATCGAGAGATCGGGAAGCAAAAGAAGAACGCGATCGAGAGATCGGGAAGCAAAAGAAGAACGCGATCGGGAAGCTCGGGAAGCCGAAAGGGCAGCTCAGGAAGCAAAAGACGAACGCGATCGAGAGGCTCGCGAAGCAAAAGAAGAACGCAATCGGGAAGCTCGGGAAGCCAGGGAACTCTGGGACTGCGAGGCTCAGGAGGCCAAGGAGCTTTGAGAACGTATTGCTCGAGAAGAGAAGAACGGGATCGGCAGCTTCTCATTTCTCTACTTCGACCATAGGGGGGAGAAAAGGAGAGACTTCCACCTCCAGCCAAGCCTTCTTTTCCAGGGAAGCTCAACTTCACACGGTACGATGGTAAGCAGGAACCCTTAGTGTTGACTTCATGGCTCAATCAGTTCGAAAGTTATTTTTTAGTGATGCCTACGAAGGACGAGCGGTGCATCCTAGCATCCATGCACCTCACAGGTGAGGCGGTCACTTGGTGGCTCAAGTGGCAGAAGGACCACTATGATGCAGACGAGGAGACATCTCTCTACTGTTGGACGGAATTCGTGAAAGATCTTCGATCAGGGTTCCTGCCACCGCAGTACTTGGACAAGCTTCGGAGTCAGTTCTTCGAGCTACGCCAGGGAGACATCAAGACGGTGAATCATTATGCCAATAAGTTCACTCAGGTGTTTATAGAGTTGCAGTTGGAGGACAGTCTGAAGCTGAGCAAATTTCTCCATGGGCTGCGTGCAGACATCCAGTGGTATGTCAGAAGTTTCAAGCCACATGATTATGAGTGTGCATATGAGCTTGTTCAGAATTTTGAGCTCATGCACAAGGGTCAAGGACCCAAGCCGCTCAATAGTAAGAAGCCCCCGGACTCCTCCGCCATAGATGGAGGAAAGAACGACCTATGCCAAAGAGAACCGCTGCTTCTTTTGCCATGAACAGGGGCACAAAAAGCAAGATTGCACGCATTTCAAAAAGCACCATGCCAACGGATCCATGTCCAGTGGCCCTTCTCCGGCCAAGACAACCTCAGTGGTTATAGAGGAGATTGAAGAAGATCAGTAGAAGGGGGAATCTCACCAATTTCCCTCCATGTTTCAGTTCTACGGACAAATCGGCGGTCAGAAAGTCCTCATCCTTGCAGATTCAGGGAGCTCGGAGGACATCATTGCTACCAAAGCTGCTCAGCGAGCCCGGTTGACTCTCACCCCGTCAGTTACCATTGCCCTCAATGGGGCATTCATAGGACAACATGCGGAGAGCAACCAGGTGGCCTCAGGGGCCACTCTAAAGATAGGAGGATGGGCCGACACCCGTAATTTCCGGGTCGCACCAACTCAAGCAGCGGACGTCATCTTGGGAGCTCGATGGTGGCACTAGTTTGAAGTTTGCCCAGACTATCAGAACCAGGGTTTGGACCTCAAAATTCGTACCACGGGGGTAAGTTCATCGCTTGTCTCAAGGACACTTTGCCTCGCCCTTTGATTTCCGCAATCCAGATAGCACGCGCAATTCGGAAGGGAGGAGAAGCATACATCGTCTATGTCAACGCGACCAATACGAAAGTTCCGAGTCGGACCCCTGAGTAGGAAGCTTTGCTTCAGCAGTACCAAGACATTTTTCTCACATCGAGCTTGCCTCCAGCCTTACCATCCAGTCGGCCAGAGGACCATCGAGCTGTTGTCTGGATCATCACCTCCCCGCAAGTATCCTTACCGTCTTAGCAAGACAATGGAGGAGGAGCTTGAGCAGCAGTTAGAGCAGTTGTTACTTAGTGGCTTCATCCGCCCTAGTAACTCACTGTATGCAGCTCCGATCCTCTTCGTCAAGAAGGACAATTCAGCTCGAATGTGTGTGGATTACCGCGCACTGAACAAGCTGACCATCAAAAGCAGGTTTCCCATGCCACGGATCGATTACATCTTAGAGCGTCTGAACGGAGCCAAGATGTTCACAAAAATTGATCTGAAGAGTGGATACCATCAGATCCAGATTCATGAGCCGGACATTCAGAAGACGGCTTTCTGCACAGAAAAAGCCTAGCATGAGTATGTGGTGATGCCCTTTGGACTCAGAGGGGCACCGGTATCCTTCAATCGTATGATGCTTCGAATCTTCAAACCATTGATTGGTAAGAGTGTTTTTGTATTTCTCGATGACATTCTGATTTTCTCGAAGGATCCAGCACAGCATGTGAAACATGTTCAACAGGTTCTTCAACTTCTGAAGGACAACAAGTCATACATCAACGCCAAGAAAGGCAGTTTTTTCTTGGAAGAGGTACATTACTTGCGCTACATCATCACTCAAACAGGTGTTCGCCTGGATCCAGCCAAGGTGAAGGATATTATGGAGTGGGAGGTGCCTACCACATCATAAGAGATTCGGATGTTTATGGGCATTTGCCAAGCCTACCGGAAGCATATCAAGGATTTGGCAAAAATTGCAGTACCCATCACCGATTTTTTACAAGGACTAAAAGCTAGGAGAAAGCCTATCACCTTTACTCCAGCAGCTCTTTCAGCCTTCGCCCAACTGAAGGAGGCAGTTACTACAGCACCGTGCCTAGCATTGGCACAATGGGATCAACCCTTTGATGTACGGACGGATGCCAGTGACTATGCCATTGGAGCTGTTCTAGAGCAGAACGGTCACCCTGTCGCATTCGAGGGACGCAAGTTGCTTCCAGCAGAGACTAGATACTCAGTCTATGACAAGGAGTTATGTGCAGTCATCCATGCCCTCAAAACATGGAAACACTTTCTCTATGGTCAGCATTGGCACAATGGGATCAACCCTTTGATGTACGGACGGATGCCAGTGACTATGCCATTGGAGCTGTTCTAGAGCAGAACGGTAAGCCCGTCGCATTCGAGGGATGCAAGTTGCTTGCAGCAGAGACCAGATACTCAGTCTATGACAAGGAGTTATGTGCAGTCATCCATGCCCTCAAAACATGGAAACACTTTCTCTATGGTCAGGATTTCACAGTTCGCACAGATTATCAAGCCTTGCGATGGCTTCAGAGCATGCATGCCACTCAGTGGTCCTATCGACAAACCAGATGGAGCCAGACTTTTCAACAGTTTGGCGGCATGATCGAGTATCAGCCCGGCTCAGAGAATGTGGTGGCAGATGCTCTTAGTCGACGAGGGGGAATGGTCACCTCTATTTCCATAGTCCAGGAGTCTTCTATTGAAGAAATGCGCAACCAGTACCATACAAATGCGGATTTCAAGACACTTTGGTACAAAGTCATGCTTGACGAACACCCAGGCGACTATGCTATACATGACGGGTGGTTACTCTTCAAAGGCTGACTTTGTGTGTTGCCCTCATACCGTCCTACCATACTCCATGATATGCACGATTCTCCAACAGGCGGACACAGAGGCGTCTCAAGCACTCTCGAGAAGATAGAGTGCAAGTTTTTTTGGCCTCATTTGCGCAGTGATGTGCATCAGTATGTGTCTCATTGCCAAGTGTGCCAACAAGTGAAGGTATCTCATGGGAAGCTACCTGGATTACTCCAACCCCTTGAGATTCCGAACCAACCCTTTGAGCAGATCAATATGGATTTTGTTACAGACCTTCCACCGGCTATTGGTACTAGGAACAACATGTGCCTGACCATCGTGGACAGGTTTAGCAAGTTTGTCATGCTCATTCCATGCAAAGGTACCATCGATGCATAGGACACAGCTCGTTTATTTCTCCGATGGTGGTATCCGATGTGTGGCATATAGAGAAACGATAGAGAAACCATAGGGTTTGCAGTGGAGCGATCAGAAAATAGACAATACTCAGATACAATTGAAGAACGGAACTCAGAAAACATAGTGCGTGTCGGTAATATGAAAAACTGAATACAAGAACCTCAAGCCGTCGTGTCTGAAGGACCGTGGCTGAGGTGAATCAGAAAGATGATTCCATGTAGAGAGACAGTAGAAAAGATAGCAGCAGAGGGAGCGTAACGCAGTCCTCCATGTAGCTCAATGATGACGAGGATGATGGGAGCTGGAGCTGCCCTAGGAAATGGCTGAAACCAGCATGCTCTGAGGAAGGAACCTTCAGGCTATCTGGAATAGCAATATGATGAAGAAAAGGAGCTGATCTGGGGCAGAAGGAGCTGTTCTGTAGCAGAGGAGCAGAAGGGGACAGATCTGGAGTAGGATGGGACAGATCTGGAGTAGAAGGAGCTGATCTGGAGAAGAGGAGCAGAAGGGGACAGATCTGGAGCAGGATGGGACAGATCTGGAGTAGGAGGATCTGATCTGGAGAAGAGGAGCAGAAGGGGACAGATCTGGAGCAGGATGGGACAGATCTGGAGTAGAAGGAGCTGAGCTGAAGTAGAGAAGCAGATCTGAGCAGAGGAGCAGAAGTTGTGACAGATCTGGAGGAGAGGATGGAGCAGCCAGGAGGCATGAAGGAAAGGCAGAAGAGGAGGCAGCAGAGGAGGCAGAAGTGGAGAGGAGAGGTAGATGGAGCAGGCGGGCCTGCAGCAAAAGATGGAGGAGATGAGGAGCAGCTGCAGGTCCTGTCCTGTGCAGGAAGAGTGAGGCCTGTGCAGGAAGAGTGAGGGCAGAGGCCTCTTATAGGCCAGACCTAGCTGGTCGGCCAGCTGGTCGGTGGGCCTGCCAGCTGGTCGGCCAGCTGGTCGGTTGGGCCTGCCAGCTGGTCGGTGGGCCTGCCAGCTGGTCGGCCAACTGGTCGGCCAGATCTGGTCGGCCAGACCAGCTGGACTTTCTGGCCATTTGTTTGGCTGAGAGAGCTGGCCTTTTGGCTGGCCTGTGAGCTATTTGATTGCCCCGTAAATTGGGAATTGCTCAGTTGCTGAATATGGCATGCCCCGTATAATTGTGTCCGACAAGGATTCCAAGTTTACCAGTCAGTTTTGGAGAGCCTTGTTCGACAACTTTGGTACCAAGCTCAATTTCTCCAGCAGTTTTCATCCGCAGACCGATGGCTAGACAGAAGTCTAACAATAAGTTAGCTTTTGATATTCAGAAATGCTATGTTGCGGATGCTCAGTCCCGTTGGGAACAATACTTACCCCTCGTTCAAGGGATCCTCAATGACACCCATTCTTCGAGCGTGGGTCGGACTCCCTATGAGGCAGCTTTCGGCAAGAAGTTCAAATCCCTTCTCACTAGGACATCGGAGAAGGTATACGAAGCCGATTGCATCACATAGACCTATGAGCAGATCATGGAGTCCGTAAAAGACCGCATTGCCAAAGCCTAGGAGACCTACTGAACGCAAACCAACAAGCACAAGGGTGATGTAAGCTACAAGGAAGGGTAGTGGGTTTATCTGCGGATCATGAAGAAACGTCTCAAGCAAATTGGAAGGAAATGTCCGAAGATTTCTCATCGAAGTTTTGGACCCTTTCCAATCATCAAGGTGGTGAACGATGTAGCCATGAAGTTGCAGTTACCTTCGACATGGACCATGCACCATAGTTACCAGGGAACCCCGTTCCGTAGCTGTGGACCGTTGGAACGGCGTTCCCTTCAGAAATGGTTATGGAACGCCTATGGAACGTCAAACTTCTGTAACGGCTACGAAACACTGGAGAACACCTATGGAACGTCTAGGGAATGTTCCCTATGCCATTCCCCAACCTAAGTCTTGTCTATCATTAGGATCTTGTTTATGTCCTCACTCCAAATTTGGAATCCCGATTCATCTATCATCAGGATTTTGTTTATGTCTTGACATCCCGACTCCAAATTTCATCCAAAAGCCGTTGTACAGATGCTTTTTATTGAGTATGGTGATGTGGCGTTCCCTTGCTGTTTCCGTCCCCTAGAATTTTGGCGTTCTCGTTCCCTAGGGGGTTGGCGTTCCGTTGGCGTGCACGTTCCCTAGTAACTATGCCATGCACCCAGTATTTCATGTGTCTTGGCTCAAATTATATAAGGGTCCGGCACTCACCACAGTACCAGATGTGGAGTAGCCTCAAGTTGTAGATGAGACCGAGATCGTCTAACCAAAGCAGATTTTACTTCATCGGTTCAAAAGGGGAACAAGAAATCGACAACAAGACTGCCCCGTTTGCATTTGCTAGAATATTTCACCAAAGTCTGTATCAGTGGCATAGTGCTCCCTCATGTCTTTGAGATCCCTATGATAAGCAATTGTCACGTTATTAACCTAGGGTCTTCGACACAAAGCATCAGCCACTCTATTTTGTGCTCTCGAAGTATGGACAATCTGAGAATGATACATTGACAGCATATTTTCCCACTTAATATCCTTCTTGAAGTGCTTAGTCTGAGTCAAAAACTATCTCAGACTTTGGTGATCAGTCTTTACAGTAAAATCTGCACCCAAGAGATAGTGTTTCCATGTATTAATGGCATGAATCACAACTAGCAATTCTTATTCACAGATTCCCAAGTATCCCTCGGCATCCCAGTCTCCAGCTTTCGTAAGCCACTACATGACCATTCAGATGCAGTGCAACAACCCCAACACACTCTCCACAAGCATCACAATCTACATCAAAAGGTTGCGATTCCCAAGTATCTCACGGCATCCCATAGTCCCCGGCTTTCATAATCCACTACATGACCATTTTGATGCAATGCAGCTCCAACACTCTCTCCACAAGCATCACAATCTACATCAAAAGGCTGAGATACCGATTAGGAACTATCAGAATTGACTCTATAATCAGCTTCTCTTTGAGTGTAGTGAATGTTTTCTTCTGCAAAATAAACCATTTGAAAGCTGCATTTTTCTTGATCAAGTCATGAAGTGGAGCAGCAATATGTAGCGGGAGATAGACTATCCTCACTCTCTCTCCTGCTCAATACTAACTGCAACTGCAAGATGATGCACTCAACACACAAATGAGATGTGGATGTGAGTGAGAATTAGAGGGAGAGAATGTAGTGGAATAATGAATGCCCAAAGGGCTGAATACGACTATATGAAGGGACTGAAACCCTCACTACAAAACTAGAAGACTAGACTACCTAGAGGAGGTGGATCCTCACTAGATCCCTGAAGAGGCTGAGGCTACCCTGCTGGTCTGCTGCGGGGAGGCCTGACTCTTGCTGCTCTGAAGGCTTGAAGGCCTGAGGAGTGGATGATACATGAAGGCCAAAGGGCTTCTTTTTATAGGCCCCCTTGGGTCTCAAAATAGATCGACCAGAATGGCCGACCGTACTGCTGCCCACCGATTGGGCTGACGTGGCCCTGACCAGTCCACGTGGCAGCCGGCTGGCTGCTGATGTGGTGCCTTTGCCGCAATTGCTGCCGCGACAGTTGCTGCGCGGGCTGCTGCCTACGTGGCAGTCCAGTATGGCCACGGGCTGTGGATGCCCGTGACATCCCCTTCTGCTGAAACTCGAACTAGGGTAGAGAGAAAGCCGCCTTGTAGTTTGCAAGGAGGTCTAGATAGCCTACAAAGATGGGTATTTAATGAAGGATGATTGTTTATGCATCTCAAATGGGGTTTTCCCTGTAGAGCTATGCACAGTATTATTATATGCAAACTCCACCAATAAAAGACACTTTTCCCAATCTGAGTTTTAAAAAGCAAACTCCACCAGTAAAAGGCATTTCAAAATATCTAACACTATTGAATTCGCTTGACCATCTGTCTGGGGATGAAAAGAAGAAGAAAAATGTAGATTCATCCCCATATTATCAAATAAGTCTCTCTAGCATAGGTTGGTCATTCTGGCGTCTTGGTCACTAACAATGGACTTTGGCATTCCATGATGCTTAACGACCTGTGTCATAAAACCCTTCGCCATATAATTTGCCTTTATAGTTTTGCGAACTTGAATGAAATGAGGATGTTATCTATCAACGATAGTCCAAATCCCATCATTTCAAGATTTTGATCTTGGCAAATCAAAAATGAAGTCCATTGCAATACTGTCCCATGGTGCCCGAGGACGGGAAGAGGCATAAGTAAGCTAGGTGCCTTCCGCCTGTCATATTTGACCTTTTGACAAGTGAGGCATTATGTAACAAATGGTGTATATCTTTTCACATAGCTGGCCAATAAAAATACCTCTCTAAAGCCTAAGTGATAGCTGCAATTCCTCTATGCCCAGCATATGGAGATGCATGGCATTCCTCCAGAATATTTTGCCTGATATTTCATGAGATGCATAAACAATCATCCTTCATTAAATACCCATCTTTGTAGGCTATCTAGACCTCCTTGCAAACTACAAGGCGGCTTTCTCTCTACCCTAGTTCGAGTTTCAGCAGAAGGGGATGTCACGGGCATCCACAGCCCGTGGCCATACTGGACTGCCACGTAGGCAGCAGCCCGCGCAGCAACTGTCGCGGCAGCAATTGCGGCAAAGGCACCACATCAGCAGCCAGCCGGCTGCCACGTGGACTGGTCATCCTCATTTCATTCAAGTTCGCAAAACTATAAAGGCAAATTATATGGCGAAGGGTTTTATGACACAGGTCGTTAAGCATCATGGAATGCCAAAGTCCATTGTTAGTGACCAAGACGCCAGAATGACCAACCTATGCTAGAGAGACTTATTTGATAATATGGGGATGAATCTACATTTTTCTTCTTCTTTTCATCCCCAGACAGATGGTCAAGCGAATTCAATAGTGTTAGATATTTTGAAATGCCTTTTACTGGTGGAGTTTGCTTTTTAAAACTCAGATTGGGAAAAGTGTCTTTTATTGGTGGAGTTTGCATATAATAATACTGTGCATAGCTCTACAGGGAAAACCCCATTTGAGGTCATTTACGGAAAGGTGATTTTGCCACCTATCTTGAGGACCAAAGACGAGATATTTGCAGCTCATCAGTATGTCAAAGACCTTCAGACAACTTTCAGCCAGGTTCGGACAGCAATAGAAAGGTCTCAAGGAAAGCATAAGAAGGCTGTAGATAAGCGCAGGAGACAGCTAGATCTCAAGCGAGGTGATTGGATACTTTTAAAGCTCGAAAAGAGCCAAGCTCTGCAAGCTTAAGGCAAAGAAAAAGTCTATGCAAAGTTATCTCCTAGGTATTATAGCCCTTTGGGGGTTACAGATGAGATTAATGAGGTTCTAGGCTGAGACCAAGACCTAGCTAAAACCCTAAGATGGAAACACTAACCTTTTGTTCTTTAGTGGGTACCAGTGAACAAGGATGTCATGACAAGAGAAATCACTAGTCGGTGATTAGTAGACATTAAAACATTATTATATGTTATACGCTGATGGTGTAACATGTATATGTATTTATGATGGACACCAACTGATTTGTTATGGCGGTGGATCATCTTAGTAGACAGGACTAGTCGAGTTGGAGCCACTGCTTCAGACGGCATCGAATTTGGACATGTGACACTTATTCTATTAATAAAAATGTGCACACACATGTCTAGGTCCTAGGGGCAATAGGAAGGGAAGGGTGCATTAAGGTGCATTGAATGGTAGATGCATGGGTCATAGGCTAAGGGTAGGTGTAAATGGGAAGATGGAACTTGAGTGATCTCAAGGAACATTAATTAAAGGGTATCACCCTTTCATTGTGAATCTCACGTAGCATTCTTCATTCAGCTTGCATTCATCCGCCATCTTGCACACACCTTGCATGTAGGTCGAAACAGAAACAAGTACTCTCATGAGGGTGCTCTTCCCCTTTGGAGGGCCAATTGGCATTTAAATTCTGCATGCATTGCACACATTTGCATTCGCGAGAAGTCTGGTTCTTCACAAAGGACTTGACTTCTAACTTGACCTAACAGTGAGAGATTGACCTATGTAGCTCGTGCCTGACTGTCCCTGGACAAGGTCTCACAATGGGGTCACAGCATCTCGCACACACCTTGCATGTAGGTCGTGTTGTATCAATTGAGATCCTCGTAGATCCCATTGGTTAGCTACCACTTCCCTTAGCTGGCAAACGGTTGGCAAACGGGCGAGTCCTAACAGACTCGCCCTTCTTGCACTTCTTGCAATGTATTGAAGCCCTCTTACATAAGAGGCCCATCGACAATCAATCAATTACCATTGCTGAAACCGGCCTCTAATCACTCAGAGGGCAGTGGAACTAAACCTTTAATCACTTTAGCACTTATTTACAGCTCACAAAGCATATATCACAACCATTAACCATTGCATGATCACCATTTGGCATTTACCCATTTGTTCACAAACAAAACCACTGAAAAAGTGATGGAGGCTAGAATGCCCCTGCTCAACAGACATAGACAAGTGCACCCGATTGGCCCCAAACACCGTGGCGCCCCTTTCGGTATTTCTTTATATTTCACAGTGAAATGATTACAAGTTGCATCTGGGAGACCTTTCCTGCAACTGAGCACACAGCCCCAATTCACTAAGCCTTCGCAAGGCTTTCAAGCATATAACACCATCACATAAGTGCACTTAACCCGTAGGCTCAACCCAAAGGCATTCTCTTTTCTGAGTGCAATTCCATTGGCTGTCCAGATGCAATCACACTGCACCCCAGCTGCACTCTCTTTGAGTGGTTTCCAGATGGCATTCACAAAGCTTTTCAAAGCTCCAAAATAAAATCAGCAAAGTACCCAACCAAGGAATGACTCATGTAGCACTGCCTGGGCACCTGTGAGCCAAGAAAGAGGCGGCACACAAGGCCAACCAATAGCTTATGGCAAAAAGAAATTGCAGTAGCAAAATCACAACTCACCAAGCCCTGAAAACTCGAACCAAGTCCTCAATCGCCAAGAGGACATAGTAGCCAATGCCCAATTGCATGCTCAGCCAAAGAGGAGTGCAAAGGCATGAAGAAAGAGCATTTACAAGAGCCGACCAGCAAGAATTCCACTGAAAAATGCGAAAAGAAGCACTTTTGTCGCGAGGAAGTGGGAGTTCTTGGGCTCAAAAGAAGCGTGCTTCAGAGAGGAATGCATTGAGAAGGTTTTGGAGAAGTTTCATCGCCGGAAAGTCCTCCAAAACTGAGAAAAACCAGTCAACCAGCGCGTCGGACCACTCGAAATTCAATAGAAAGCTGTAGCTTTGCAAGAGGAGAGGCCTAGGAGGCGGTAGAAGAAAAAAGGTCCAGAAAAAGCCACTTTTGCAAATTCGACCAGCAAAAGAAGTGCTCAGCTTTGCCCGTTCTACCAAACGCACGGAGGGAAAAGCATATCACTACAAAGGGGAGGCAGAGGGGAAGCCATCGGGCCAAACGGAAGTCGAGGAATCCAAACGGGTGAGGAGTTATGAAAAAAAACGGAATTCAGCTGAAGGAGGCTGAAAAACCAGTCCAAAATCTCAACAAAGGGAGGAGATGAGAGAGAAAACCACACATGTGAAGTTTAGAAGGCCCAGGAAGGTCCAGGAATGGCAAAGGAGCATGTAGAAGGCACTAGAGCCACCTGGAACTCTAGGGGGGCCACTGAAGGTACATGGCCCTCTAGGGGGCCCATTAAAAATGCCACATCATCATTTCCCAACAACCACTCTTTTAATTCCTTGAAATGCATTTGGGCCTAGGGATTAATTACGCTTATGTGCTAGGCACCATGCTGCATTTAATTACACATTATTAAGCGCACGCTTGGACTTTTAAAACCAAAGTTGTCACGGTCTTGTAGTACATTAAAGTACTTAGAATTTCACGCCCCCGTGACATACTCCTCTCTTGAAACAGCAAACCACAGTTTGCTGTCCCAAAACACAGGAGCGAGCATGAAATATAGCATAAAAGAGTATACAAGAAAGCCGCAGCTATAGTATACAGAGACAGTGAAAATATGGCTAGGAGAGGCATGCATCCATCCATATATATTGCTCAAAATCTATGTGATCCTCGGCGATCAATAGTCAAGATGCATCAATATCATGAAGTCTCACAGCAGAAATACTGTCAGCTCAATATCTCGGATGAAACATACAGTGTCATCAAGCGACCTCATGAAATCATAGTGAGCCCGTCTGTACTGAGGGAGTGGAGGTGCTACCCCCCTCTCGAACATCAGGTAATGCTCCAGACGCTCGCTCTGCTGAACTACCTGTAGGAGTCGGCTCTAATTGGAAAGCATCAAGGTAAAGCTGCAATATCCTAGGTGAATCTGCCAGTTCACCTTCCTCCATCCATTTCGCATCAAGTGATGGGTAATTTTGAAATTTTACCAAGTAGCGACAGATAACTTTACCCTTGAGCTTTCTATCTGTGTGTGCCAGAATCTGCTCTGGGACTAGAAGTTCATCCTGTTCTTCCACTTCAGGCTGCACCTCATCAGGTACATCCTCGGGAATATCTCCATGATATTGCTTTAATAAGCTCACATGAAAGGCATTATGTATCTTCCAATGCGGAGGCAACTTCAGCCTGTAAGCTACCTCGTTTATCTTTTCAGAAACCTGGAAAGGACCATAGTAACGCATGTTCAGCTTTGTGTACAACCTTTCCTTGCCTTTCTTATTTTTCAGCTTTGCCTTCTGAAAACGCAGCAAAACCCAATCACCTTCTGTGAATACCAATTCCCTGCGGTGCTTATCTGCGGCTCTTTTCTGCTTGTCTTGACTTCTTTGCAAGGCATATTTGATCTTCTTGTAAGCCTCTTCAAGGCTTTCCACAAAACGATCAGCTTCGAAGATTTTCTCTTTTGGATGCAAAATGGGAGGTATCTTCCTAGCACCTTCCACTATTTCAAAAGGTGCTTTACCTGTGGATGTGTGCACCGTATTATTGTAAGCATATTCCAGCAAAGGCAAATAATGCTCCCATTTGCTTTTGTGGTCTGAGACATAGCATTTAAACATATCCAAGATGGTAGAGTTTTCCTGCTCCGATTGTCCATCAGACTGAGGGTGAAAAGATGACGAAAAATTCAGGGTAGTGCCCATATTTTCAAACAGTCCTCTCCAAAAGAGGCTGGTCATCCTCAGATCTCTATCACTGATTATGGATTCAGGCATCCCATGATACTTGAAGACATGCTGCAAAAACAATTTGGCCATTTGATTTGCTGTAATTTTCTTGCTTACTGGCACAAAGTGGGCTTGTTTGCTAAACCTGCAAATTATTGTCCACAATCCATCATGTCCAGTAGGAGTACGTGGAAGATCAAACACAAAATCCATAGCTATGCTTTGCCATGGTCTATCCGGAATTGGCAAAGGGTGTAACAACCCAGGTGCCTTCTGCCTGTCAAACTTTACTTTCTGACAAACCATGCATGTTCTCACATATTCTTCCACATCTTTCCTAAAAAATGGCCAATAAAAGTATTGCTCCACTCCTATGTCCTGCATATGGAGGAGCATGACTTTCCATTATGACTTTCTGTCGCATCTGATCAGTGACACAGAGTCGTCCATGCATCAAAATGAAACCCTCTTTCAACATATAGTGATCATGCCTTTGACCATCAGAAAGCTGTTCATAAATAGTTGAAAAATCAGCATCATTAACATATTGATCTTTCATCACATCTAACACATTGTTGTAAGCAATGCTCACTGCTGAAACACTGGGTTTCTTGGAGACTGCTTCAGGCTGTGGTTTCCTGGAAAGTGCATCGGCCACGACATTTTTGTTACCCGGCACATGTACAATTTGAAAATGAAACATTGAGAGGAAGTTAGCCCATCTCATGTGCTTTTTAGATAATTTTCTCTGTGTGAGAAAATATCTAAGTGACTGATGATCAGTTTGCACATAAAAATCAGCTCCAAGAAGGTAATGTTTCCATGTGGTCAAAGCATGTATCACTGCTAACATTTCCTTCTCGTATGTTTGCCAATATAATTCAGCATCTTTGAGAACTCTACTCTCATATGCAACCACTCTGCCATCCTGCATCAAAGTGCCTCCTATGCTGTTCCCACATGCATCACAAGTTACAGTGAAGGGTTTTGCAAGATCTGGCAAGATAATAACGGGTTCAGAACACAATTTTTGCTTCAGCTCTTCAAAAGCTGCATTTTCCTTTGGTCCCCACCGAAACAGTACAGCTTTCTTTTGTAAAGCATGCAAGGGAGAAGCAATTTCTGCAAAGTACTTTATAAACCTCCGATAGTATGAACACAACCCAAGAAAGCTTCTGACTTCATGCAGATTTTTCAAAATTGGCCAACTCCTTATGGCCTCAACTTTTGCAGGATCCATTTTGACTCCATCCTTTGACACTATATGACCGAGAAAATGAATCTCATGCATAAAGAACTCACTTTTCTTGGTGTTTATTAATAGCTTGTGTCTTTTTAACTCTTGAAACACAATAGTGAGGTGTTTCCTGTGCTCCTGCTCATTTTTAGAGAACACAATGATGTCATCGAAGAAAGTGCCCACAAACTTTCTGTGTGCTCTAAAAATTCTGTCCATCATTTTATTGAAAGTGGCAGGTGCATTAGTCAAACCAAAAGGCATCACAAGGAACTCATATAAGCCAAATGAAATGTGGAAGGGAGTCTTGTAGACATCTTCAGGCCGTATCCTTATCTGATGGTATCCACTTTTAAGGTCAATACGATTGAACGTTGAGGAACCTTCCAACCGATCCAATATATCATCAATGCGTGGAATTGGAAAACGGTTCTTAATTGTGACTTTATTCAAAGCCCTATAATCAATACACATTCTCCAACTGCCATCCTTCTTTTGCACAAGCAACACAGGGGAACAGTAAGGAGAATTACTTGGCTGTATTAATTCCTTTTCCAAGAGTTCCTTCACTTGTGACATTATCTCTTCCTATTATGCCTTATTGACACGATAGGGAGGTATATTAGGCGGTGAGCTTCCTGGAATTATATCAATTTGATGATCCTCGGGCCTCTTGGGAGGTAATTCTTGAGGAAGTTCATGTGAGAAACAATCCTGAAAATCTGAAATAAAATCAGCCCTTTCTCTATTTAAAGCAGAAAGAGTAGAGCCTTCCTGAACTGGTTGGCTGTCCTCTTTGACAAAAATCAAGTATGCTGAAATATGACGCTTTATTACATTGGAAATACAAGAAGCTAAAACTATAGGGATGGACTCCCCTTTCAACTTTACATCAAGTACATGATTTTTGCCTCTATGAGTTAAAGAAATCTTCTTGTTTCTCATCTGCACATCAGCCCCCACCCTGTACATCCAAGGCATCCCAAGCAAAGCATCACACTCTGGCAAAGGCATAATGTAGAAGTCCTCTGCATCCTGATATCCCTGGATATGCATCCTCAACTTGCCAATGATAGGAGTGACAGGTGTGTTGAGTTCAGGGTTGGCCATATCACACATGCCGGATGGCCCCATTTCCCCAGGCTCGATGCTAAGCCTTCCTGCCATATCAGGAGTTATGAAATTTGCCTTTGCCCCAGAATCAAAGAAAAACAAACAATTCTGATTTCTGATTTTTCCCCATGCTCTGCACATCTTAGTCTTTGTCATTTCCTCTTCATCATGTGCATGTGGCAAACTCCCAATCACATCTGGAAGAAGTCCTGCAGAAGGTTTCGGCTTTTTGCCCTTCCGATCAGCTTGTTTATCACCATTCTTATCATCATCTGACCTGTCTCTTTTCTTGAATGGGCAATCATAAGAGCGGTGTCCCTCTCCTTTGCATATAAAACATTTGTTTTGCTCCATGAGTGACTTTTTCTCTTCATCAGATAACTTGGTACGGGGCTGTTTATTAGGCTGTCCACGCCTTTGACCAGCTTTGAATTGGGCTTTTCCTCCCTTTTGAAATGGTCGTTTGCCATAATTTTTATTTTCAGATTTGATGTCCTTATCCTGGTGTTTGGCAGCCCATTTGTTGTCTTCTTTCTTGCTGTCCATAAAGCCCAAATTCTTCTCCTGCATCCATGCATATGCTGTCCTTGCATTCTCAATTAATTGAGTCATAGAACCCACCTTGGTTTTGATGCAATAATCACGTAGCTCACTAGGCAATCCACAACAGTATCTCTCTATTTGCTCTTTCAAAGAAACATGCCTGTAAGAGCTCAATGGCAGCAAAACATCCCAAAACCTCTTGGTGTAATCATCAAGATTCTTGCAAAGTTTGTATGACAAGCAAGCGTGCTTCAGAGAGGAATGCATTGAGAAGGTTTTGGAGAAGTTTCATCGCCGGAAAGTCCTCCAAAACCGAGAAAAACCAGTCAACCAGCACGTCGGACCACTCGAAATTCAACAGAAAGCTGTAGCTTTGCAAGAGGAGAGGCCCAGGAGGCGGTAGAAGAAAAAAGGTCCAGAAAAAGCCACTTTTGCAAATTCGACCAGCAAAAGAAGTGCTCAGCTTTGCCCGTTCTACCAAACGCACGGAGGGAAAAGCATATCACTACAAAGGGGAGGCAGAGGGGAAGCCATCGGGCAACGGAAGTCGAGGAATCCAAACGGGTGAGGAGTTATGAAGAAAAACGGAATTCAGCTGAAGGAGGCTGAAAAACCAGTCCAAAATCTCAACAAAGGGAGGAGATGAGAGAGAAAACCACACATGTGAAGTTTAGAAGGCCCAGGAAGGTCCAGGAATGGCAAAGGAGCATGTAGAAGGCACTAGAGCCACCTGGAACTCTAGGGGGGCCACTGAAGGTACATGGCCCTCTAGGGGGCCCATTAAAAATGCCACATCATCATTTCCCAACAACCACTCTTTTAATTCCTTGGAATGCCTTTGGGCCTAGGGATTAATTACGCTTATGTGCTAGGCACCATGCCGCGTTTAATTACACATTATTAAGCGCACGCTTGGACTTTTAAAACCAAAGTTGTCACGGTCTTGTAGTACATTAAAGTACTTAGAATTTCACGCCCCCGTGACAATTGCTTTCATTGAGTTTTTTCGTCTCTTGCATACTTAAGCTCCCTGGCTTCTGTTTGCACGATTATGTCCTCTTCCATCGTTTCCACAATGGTTATGGGCCCACACATTCGTCTCTGCTGCTAAAGACCTCTGCGCACACAACCTGACTCTCTGTTCAACACAACTCCTTAGCTCTCTTCGCTAGGATCCCTCTATCTCCACCCGACCCATCCATAATGGCGTTTGACCCGATTGCACTCCTCAACTCCCGTGTACTCGAACGTTTGGAAGGCTCCACCAACTATGGTTTATGGAAGTGGAAGATCCGCATGGTGCTCGAAGAAAAGAACTTGTGGCGTATTGTCACAGGTGAAGAAAAAGAACCTTCCACAGAAGAAATCGGGAGCCACTCCAACATTCCGACGCCCATCCCACTGCCCACTTGAGAGGCCAATGGATCATCCACCCCTGTAGTGACTCCTCCACTTGCTCCAGCAACGACCATCCGCATTAACACCCTTCGTGTCGAAGATCGAGCAAATTTCCTAGCAAGAGAACGACAAGCCAAATTGATCATATGCTTGACTTTGGGAGACATACCCGTCAGCCAAGTCCAAGAATGTGACACTGCGCAAGATGCTTGGACGATGCTCAAAGAAACCTACGAAGTGAGAAACGTAGGAAGTATCCTCATGCTCCAACGAACCTTGAGCTCCCTCAAACTCAAGGAAGGAGAAGCAGTCGCCCCCCATCTGGAAAAGATCAAAGGCTTGGGTCGGCAACTAGAAGCGGCTGGAACGCCAGTCCCTGTCAATCAACTGGCATTCACCATTTTAGGCAGTATGCCTAGCTCCTACGACTCGCTCATCATGACTATCGAAGGCAAAGGAGGCTCCCTCACCATGTCCAATGTCAACAATCGATCGCTTCAAGAAGAAGCACGAAGGAAAAGCGCGTATCTAGTCGAAGAGCATGCTTTAATCGGGGGCCCTCCGATCATCAACAAGAAACTGCAACAACCTAGTAGGTTCGGCAACAGCATGCACAATCTCATATGCATCTCCCGCGATAAAGGTACTAAGCCTGAACCCATCTGCTCTTATTGCAATGATCGCGGGCATTATGCCAAAGAATGTCCCAAGAGAACTGAGGACATGCTCATGCGAGACCAGATGCGTGCGCATCTGGCCCAGACTCACACATGGACCTCAATCCACCCAAAGCCCTCGTCGTTTTGCTTCAGGCAGAAGTACTCGAGGCATCTGACAACTCAAACACAGTATGCATTGGCATCCAAGAGGATACCAGAAGAAGCTCACACCATTGATCAGTACTGGTATCTCGATTCAGGTGCTAGCTGCCATATGAGCTTCCTTCGACATTCACGCATTCTCCTCGTACACCACTCTCCCACGGGCGAAGACAGTTGTGATTGGAGACAATGGCTCCATTGATGCGATCGGCAATGGCTTGGTCCATATCTCCCTCCATACTGGAGAACACACAGTCGTTCTCCATGTTCCCCAACTCGTCAAGAACCTACTCTCTGTTGGGGTCTTTGACAACCGACGGCTGGAAGTTCAGTTCAAGGGAGGGCACTGCCTTCTGCTCCACAATGGTGCTGTTTTTCCACAATGGATCTGTCGGGGAGGCTTGTACCAACTCGATGCCACAATGGCTTATCCTTCTCCCATCACCGCCCTTGCAGCAGTCGTCCCAGCGCGACACAATTCTCTTTGGCACAGAAGATTCGAACACACAAACACAACCAAACTTGAGTGCATGGCCAAACATCAACTGGTCGAAGGTTTCGAATACGAACGCAGTCTTGACCTCACATTTTGTGAAGGGTGCATCTATGGGAAGCAACACAAGGAACCATTCCCTCGTCATCCCATCCATCGTGCCAATGACATCCTCGAACTAATCCACAGTGATGTATGCGGCCCCATGCAGCTCAACTCTCTCGGCAGGTCCAGGTACTTTGTAACGTTCATCGATGATTACACACGTTTTGTCATCGTTTTCTTCCTCACACACAAAAGTGAAGTCCTTGCAAAATTCAAAGAATTTAAATCACTGCTTGAGAATCAAACCGGGCACCGCATCAAACGACTACGCTCAGACAATGGCGGTGAATACCGAAGCACCGCATTCACTGAATTCTGCCACATCGCCGGGATCAAAAGAGAGTTCACCATCACCCACACCCCTGAGCGGAATCCCGCCTTCTCTAAATGCAAGAATCGCATCATCCTTGACATGACACGATCCATGCTCCATCCCGAACGACTCCCCCTCTTTCTTTGGGCCGAGGCGGCCTCCACAGCAGTCTACCTCATCAACAGAATCCCGACCACTCCCATTGACTTAACGACCCCCTATGAGTTGATGCATGGTCGCAAGCCACATCACCTCCGTGTCTTCGGGTGTAAAGTCTTTGTACACGTGCCGAAGGAGCAACGAGGCAAACTAGACCCCTGTGGCCAAGAAGGCATTTTCGTTGGCTACGCGTCTAATGGCCGCAGCTACAAGATCTACCACCCAACCAATCACAAAATTCAATTCTCTCGCAATGTTCTATTCTTAGAACACGACACACCCCCTTCCACAGCGTCACCCACAGATCCCCTCCCTGAATCTTCTACCCCCAATTATGTGCACTATCCTATTACTGCCCCCTCTCCGCCACTTGTCTCTCTGACACCCGACTCTACACCTACCTCCTCTACACTTCCTCCTACCCCCACAGATGCGCCCCCTTCTGACCTTGAGTTCCACCAATGCCCTGGAAAAGCACCCATGCCGATGTCACCTCCACGTGCACTACCCACACCTCCAACATTTGGCAAAATCAGCGTCTCCTCCGATCTCCCCCTACACGTTTACCTCGACTTACCCCCCGCATCTCTTTTTTGCTCTTCCTCCCCACTCGATGCCTTGCCCCCCCCTGGTTCGTCGATCAATACGCACCTGCAATCCACCGATCCGGTTCGATGAGACTGCCTACCTTGCTGGTTCCCCAGACACGATTGAACCAACCAGCCTCCGTGAGGCCCAAGCCTCAACTCACTGGGCACAATGGGAAGTTGCTCTGGGCGCAGAACTCCTTTCCATCCAACGGAACCACACATGGGATGTGGTCCCGTGTCATGTGCACGGATTGGTATCCGACGTGTACTGGGTACACAAGACTAGCTTAGGTAGCCTGGGGAGGCTTAGAGCTAGGCAGGCTTGATTCTCGGGTTGAGTGGCAAGGGTACGAACTAGTTAGAGGTCTTCGCTATTTTTGGCGCTTGGGGGCCCGAGTCTATATAAGGGGCCCAGAGGTTCAGTTCTCAGGGAGCCGATGGGAGCAAGTTTCGTTCCCAGGTGCTAGGTCATCTTGGATTGAGTCGCGGACGCGCGCTTGCATCAAAGCGTAGCCCAAGGCCCAACAGTAGATCCCAGGCTTCACAGCACCACCTGGTGGTATGGGACACCAGGCTGGTTAGGATCTGGTTGGGAGTTCGTGCCAGTAGCTCAGCTCATGGCTCGGAGGGAACATCTCTTGATTCGGGATCACATCTTGTAGATGTCATGGTTGGGTCGTGAGCAGCTTGCTCAGTTTCCTCACGTTGGTGTGTTCTTGTGTTTGCTTGCAGATCAGAGGTTTCAGGAGTGCTGGAGACGCGTCAGTTTGTATCAGAGCCAACTCCTGAGGTAGGAACTTATGTTCCAAGAATATTGGACGATTTTTTTCCTCAGGTATGCCCTAATTTCGAAATTCATGTTTATCATGGTTAAGGGTGACGGTTAGATGGGGAAAGAAGGAAGGAAAGACAGAGAGAAGGGGTGAATTCGCAAGTAGCAAGGTGGAGTGGAAGAGAGGCCATGAGAAAGGTCGTCAGTAAGGGGAAGAGCTTGGGAGCAGTTCGTTAGTTGTAGGCGTTGCTGCAGGAAAGAAGTAGGAGCGAGTTTCAGAATAAAAGCAGAGAGCAAGGACGGGATGGCAGGCCGCGGGCAACCTTCAGGATGAGAGTAGGGAGTGGGTATTGATGGCTGGAGTGAGGATGGAGGTGCGCAGCAAATGACAGTCTCGAGGGACTGGCTTGGGCGCGAAATAGGCTGGGGAAAGCTGCATCCAAATTTGGGCTGGAAAGCCAAAAATAGCAAAGACCTCTAACTAGTTCGTACCCTTGCCACTCAACCTGAGAATCAAGCCTGCCTGGCTCTAAGCCTCCCCAGGCTACTTGAGCTAGTCTTGTGTACCCAATACATGTCAGATACCAATCCGTGCACATGACATCCCCTTACTGCCCGGTCGCACACCCATTAGTTGCAAATGGGTCTTTAAAATCAAATATCACCCTGACGGAACAATCTCCCGTTTCAAAGCACGACTCGTTGCCCGTGGCTCTACTCAATAGCAAGGCATCGATTACATCGACACGTTCGCTCCCGTTGTTCGAATCTCCTTTATCTGACTTCTCCTTGCTTGGGGTACCATCCATCACCTCCACATCCACCAGCTTGACGTCCAAACGGCTTTCCTCCATGGTGATCTTGATGAAGACATTTATCTTCAACCACCCCTAGTTACGCCCATCCCGCTGGCATAGTCTGCAAACTTCGCAAAGCCCTGTATGGCCTCAAGCAAGCATCGCGGTCTTGGTACCTCAAAATCGATTCCTATTTCCTTCAACGGGGCTTCCAGTGCTGCTACAGTGATCCCAGCCTTTATTTTTGGACTGCCTCTGCATTCTTCCTCGCTGTTGCACTCTATGTCGATGACCTCATCGTTCTTTGCAGTGATCTGCAACGCCTTGAGACATTCAAACAGGATCTGCAAAATGAATTCTCCATGACGGATTCTGGTGACCTCCATTATTGCTTGGGCATTGAAGTTCATCGTGATCGACAATGTGGCAAAACCTGGCTCCATCAGCAACGGTACATTCATTAGATGTTACGCAAGTACAACATGAGTGATTGCGTCCCCCTCAGCACACCAATGGATCCTAATGTACACCTCTCCACCGCTATGTCTCCTTCCAATGCTGACGAACGTCACAACATGGACACCATTCCTTACAGAAGCTTAGTCGGCTCCCTAATGTACGCCATGGTATGTACACGACCTGACATCTCCACTGCCGTCACCAAGCTTGCACAATTCATGATCAACCCCAGCCTCGAACATTGGGTTGCTGCTAAGCACGTACTCAGGTACCTCAAAGGGACTTCATCCTTCGGCATCACATACTTGCACCAAACTCCACATCTCTTCGGATATGCGGACTTTGATTGGGCCGAGGACTTGGATGATCGACGCTCAACTAGTGGGTTCGTATATCTCCTTGCAGGGGGTCCAATCTCTTGGTCTTGCACTAAACAGAAATCCATCGCTCTTTCTTCCACAGAAGCAGAGTATATCTCTGTTTGTCACGTTGCAAAAGAACATGTTTGGCTCCAAACACTGTCCAAGGAGCTCCGTAGTCAATTCAGTTCTAGTATTCTCTACAACGACAACCAAGGCTGCATCTCCCTCACCAAGAACGGCTGCCACCACAAACGCAGCAAGCATGTGGACCTATATACGCGACCTCATCCAATTTGGAGCCCTGCACCTACAGTACTGCCCCACAGAGAACATGCTCGCGGATTTATTTACCAAACCACTCGCCAAACCACATTTTGAATTCCTGCGTACTGGCATTGGTCTCACAGCTACTCCATCGACTCTCAATTGAGGGAGGGATTGTTGTATCAATTGAGATCCTCGTAGATCCCATTAGTTAGCTGCCACTTCCCTTAGCTAGCAAATGGGTGAGTCCTAACAGACTCGCCCTTCTTGCACTTCTTGCAATGTATTGAAGCCCTCTTACATAAGAGGCCCATCGACAATCAATCAATTACCATTGCTTTCAGTGAGTTTTTCCGTCTCTTGTATACTTCAGCTCCCTGGCTTCCGTCTGCACGATTGTATCCTCTTCCATCGTTTTCACGAGGGCGCTCTTCCCCATTGGAGGGCCAATTGGCATTCAAATTCTACATGCATTGCACACATTTGCATTCGCGAGAAGTCTAGCTCTTCACAAAGGACTTGACTTCTGACTTGACCTAACACTGAGAGACTGACCTATGTAGCTCGTGCTTGACTGTCCCTGGACAAGGGCTCACAATGGGTTCACAGCATACAACAAAATATCCTATAATAGGACATTTGCATTCATCTGCCATCTTGCACACACCTTGCATGTAGGTCGAAACTGAAACAAGTACTCTCACGAGGGCGCTGTTCCCCATTGGAGGGCCAATTGGCATTCAAATTCTGCATGCATTGCACACATTTGCATTCGCGAGAAGTCTGGTTCTTCACAAAGGACTTGACTTCTGACTTGACCTAACACTGAGAGATTGACCTATGTAGCTCGTGCCTGACTGTCCTTGGACAAGTGCTCACAATGGGGTCACATCATATGACAAAATATCCTATAATAGGAATTATTTGCACTTTGTCGATGAATCCAATTGTCACCTTGCACCCAAGTGTAGGGGTGCATGTAATAGAGACCAAGGTTTCTAAGAATTGAAGGATAAGTGGTACGGTCTCTTATCTTGAGGTAGTTGAGATGGGATTTGATTTTCCATGTTCATGTTGATGTATGTAGATTTGCCATAGGAGCAACCTTAATCCAACTGGAAGGGAAGGTGGATTTTCCAATTTTCTATGCTTGCTAGAGCTTGTGCTACCCTAGTGCAACTATAGGAGCACCCACTTCGTATGGTGTACAAGGCATAAAAAGTAGGGCATTATTTGCTCGAAAATCCTTCTCTCTTCTATGTGGATCATTAGGTCAGGGGAGCTGGTTGCTGATCTTACCTGCCAATGTTACAATCAAGTTAGGAGTATCAAACGAGTTAATTGATTCCTTTTCTTGAGAAAATATTCCGAGACAAGTGGAGATAGAGAGCACTCAGAGTTTGGCTTACGCTTTTATTGCAGATCAAACATATCACCAAGGAGTTGTTGGCATCTTGTGGAATGGATATTTGGCCTAAGAGAACCTGGTTTTGAAAGAAGCCCACCAATGTGTGGCCAGAAGCCATTTTGGAACTGAGTTGACAGCTTAGAAAGTGATGCAAGAAAGCCTATGATGGATAAGTTTGCTCCAAGATGCCCCTAAATACTGCAAGCAATACAGTGCCTGCCACAGAGTAGATATCTTTTGCTTAATCATATGTTGTTGCAACTAGTTGACGTTGGAGGCTTTCCAAAGAGGTGGACTCGATGTCATGGTCAATCAGGAAGGTTACCCAATCAGCTCGAAACAAACATATTATTGTAGCAATAGATCATCGTACTAAGGGGTCGAAGGGAAGGCACCCTGAGACAACCTAGCTCTGAGCTTGGCCTGGTTATTTGATAGTATTATTTATTGATTGGATGTCCCATCGAGTTTGTGAGTGACCAAGGCACTCATTTTTTGAACAAAGTGTTTGCATTCTAGTAAGTTTACGATGATGTATAGTGCAGCTGCACCACAGGTGCAATGGTTGTTGTACTCACGTATAAGACTTTTGAAGCAATTCTTATCAAGATGGTGTATGCGAACAGAACTGATTAAGTTTAATTGCACATCACATTTGGAATACAGCACAGACTACAAGTTAATTGCCTCACATACAACCTTTAGGCTAACTTGTGCTGATGTGGCAGCTTGTAATTGCTGTCTGCATGGCAAATCTGTCAACAGGGCTTCTTGTGTGGCTGCCTGGGTGGCTGGCCAGCCATGCCATTGGCTGTGGATGCCCATGACAGTCTCAGACGTTTTTTTTTAAAGAACCAGAAGACTTCGGACAGCAGATGGTTGTGCATTGCTGAGTTTTGCAACAATTCGACTAAGCATACCTCTATTGGCATGTTACATTTTGAGGTGGTTTACGTCTGGAATGTTAGACTGTGTTCCACATTTTGGAATCAGCTTATTGCCAACCAAAGTGTTAGGAGGGACGAACTGGAAAGAATGGAAGCTATCCTACAGCTGGCTAAGGATCATATGTCCCAGGCACAAGCTAGAATGAAAGAATATGCAGATAAAAAGAGAAGGACAGTGGAGTCTCAGGAAGGTTTTTGGGTATACTTGAGGTTACACAAGGCTAGATATATTGCACTCAAGTGCAATAACAACATTCACTTGCTCTCAAGTATTATGGTCCTTCAAAATGGTGAGAAGGATTGGAAATCTTGCTTATCAGTTAGAATTCCCACATCTGGTGGATTGATTTTCATGACCCGTTCATATCATGCCTGCTCTAATTACCCAGAGGATTTGAAAGCTGAATTTCAGACAAATTTCTAACCTGATGTAAACATATTCCCCTCTTCACAAATAACAAGACCTAGTTAATCTCTACCTTTTACGGCTAGTGAACCAAGAGAAAATAGCCTTTACCTTGAACCTTGCCAATTGCCATGTAACAATTCCAACCTCCACCTCCCACAAGGGTCATGCTGTGAGCATGAAAAGGGCATTCTATCTGAATTTTCAAGGCAACCTTGGCAGCACGTGGCGGAGGATTTGAAGGATCCCAACCTTGAGTATGTACATGTAAATGTGGAACCGACATTGCATGAGTCTGCCCATCCATTTATAATATGCATCCTTTTTCCATGCAGTAACACACTTTTCTTATGCCATAACGTCGATGACACAACCTCAATTTAGATATAGTATAAGGCTAAGCTTTGTTTTCCACAAGTTTAACTTTGACAATTTCAAGGACTCTTGATAGAGTTTGTATGTCCTAAGCAATGAGATTTATGATCAGTGCTAGCTTCTTGAAATCAGAACAGGTGTCAATAGTCTATGATATGCAGCCTAGGATAATTAACAGGCTATGATATGCTTATGTTGCATATGGTATGCTTTACATGCACAAGCTTTTCCTATGAAGATCTTGCATTTATCGTTTTTTGTTGTTACTTTGTTTGAGACTGTTGATGACAACTGTTTAGCTTATATTAGTTTAAAGTGTGAAGGAATACCGGGTGACAATCACCTTATAAACATACAATATGCCTTAATTTTGCAGGACTACCCTGAATATTGTTCATATACTACCCCCGAGTTTTTTAGGGATGATTGGTTAAACTTCTATTTGGAGTGCTACAAGCTACATTTAGCTGATGAAAGTGAGGCAGAGAAAGATGGTTGCTGCTCAGACTATCGTTTTGTTTACATGGGGCCTAAAGGTATCAAAAAGAGGGGTTTTCTGCTCAATTGCAGGCTTTCATTATCTATAGTGTAGAGCTGGAATCTAGATACAATATGAGCGTTTGATTTAAAAGTGTCAAATAATTTGATTGTTGATGATATTTACCTTTGTTATAAGTGGGGAAGCTCCTCACATCTATGAGAGAAAAAAGAAAATATTAACGTCCGGCAGGAGGCCTCGCGGGCCTATGGGACAAAGTATGGAATCAAGTAACTCATACAGACCACCGTGGGCCGGGGCAAAGGGCTCACTAAGGCCCTTGCTGAGTACTAAAATGCTATACTAGTACAAAATAGCAAAATAGCATGAGGGTGGCATGAAAATATCAAGTGCTCAGAGCTAGAGTCCCAAGTGCATGAACCGGCTCCACGTATCCAAGCTCCATGGTGGCTCTCTGATGAGATGCAAAGAGCTCACGTATCTGCATTTATCGGGATGTCTCTTGTGGTGGTGGAGGGCGTGGTCTCCTCGATTTCTAGATCCGATGGGCTATGTCAAGGGTGACGCCTTGCTTGGGTCAGTCTCCCCTAAGGAGAGCTGAAATAGTTTGAATCTCGATCGTGTGTGCTCTAGTAGCCTGTTGTGCCATGTACGGTCTCTGTGTCCCTCGCCTAGCAGTGTTGTGTCGGTTCTCTCCACCGATCCATATATCTGTTATGTTGGCTAGCTCCTCTTCCTCTATCCCAGAGTGCCTCGGGGTTAAGTCAAATGCATAGAATTCCGTGACTTGTCTCTGCGCTTGGTCTACCTTAGTACCCTGTGGTGTGGTGGTCCCATCCTGTTGCTCTCTGATGTCGTAGTAGTGTCTCCCTGTGTCGTCACATCTCCATCAAGTAGAGCCCAATACAGACCTGGTCCTGGAAGTGGACCAGTCGTGAGAGTGGGCCAAAGTCGTACCCCTCTTGAAAAAGGCAGTGGTAGCGCCCTCAGATCTCATAGTAGGCTGGGCAGACACAGAGAAAGTGCTCCTCTATCTCGACCGCCCCCATTGTGCACAACGTGCAAGTCCGCTGCTCTCTGGGTATGCGTGTAGCTCTCCTTGTCTCGATCCTCAGCTAATGGGATGAGACCCGCATCTGCTGTCCAATGGCAATCCTTAGTGCGTGAGACTTCTATGTCCTCACGATACTGAGGTCTAATGATGAGCCCATCCTCCGATACTCTTAGAAAGTGGTCATAGTAGAGCTGAGTCTTGGTGGGGAACTCCTGTTTCCCCCCCCAAGTGCAAGATGTGTGGAGCTAGAGGAGATCTAACCGTATGATGCGGTTAATCTCATCCCGTGGGATCAACTGGTCCATTTGAATGCTGTGACTGGCAAACCATGAATGCTGATCCATCTGAATGCTATGATGATTGGCAAACCATGCGGTGATGCATGCAAACCATGTTGTACCTACACCACTCTCTGCCAATCGTATGGAGGACTCTAGTGCCAGCCTTGGAAGTCTCTCACGAGGTTGGTCCCAATTTCTATGGAGGAAATTCACTGTCTGAAAAATGGCATGAACTTGGAGAGGGGTCATGGCATGTACTATCTGATGGGGGACTGAGGGCTTACTCCGAATCATCCTAGAGCCCATAATCACATGTAGCCGCTCAAATCTCCTCCATTTTGCTACTGAAATATCACACCCCCAAAAAGGTGCTACATACATGGCAATCGGCCTCACTAGAGTGTCGAAAAGCCAACACTTCGTCAGTGGATCCTGGAAGTGCGCCTGGAAGCACTATCGCTCTAGTCGGGCCAAAGCACCATGCCCTCGTGTGATTCGCGCTTTGGCGTGGGTCATCATCCTGTGAAAACCACCCAAGTATGTATAGGATTGCACAATCTCCATTGGCTGACTCTGGTATGTAAAGCTATGTTGGTGAAGCACTGTGTAAGAGGTGTTGAAGATCATGACCTTGGTCTTCCCAAGGTTAACTATCAGATCTCTCTCTCTGTAGAACACCTCTAGGGCATCTAGATGTCTATGTAGTCCCTCTGCCGAAGATGACAGGAGGACTATGTCATCTGCATATAGTAGAATCTGTATCATCAAGTCTACTAGTGGTGCTCCCTCGCCTCCTAGACGGTCTATGAAAGATGTAATCTCATCAATGTAGAGCCCGAAGAGAGTCGGTGAGAGAGGGCATCCTTGCTTTACTCTGATTGTGCTCTCAACCCAGTCTGATAGGCCTCATGGGGGACAAACTCTCCTTTGACGGACTCGTATAGGCTTACCACTCCCCAGATTAGAACCTCTGGAATCGGCATATCCTGTAGTCTCCTGATCATGTGGGATCGCGGGACAGTGTCGAAGGCCTTCCAAAAGTCTACAAAACAAGCGTAGACTTTCTGGCGTCTCGACCTTGCCTTCTCAATGATAGTCCTCAGGGTGAAGATGTGGTCTAGAGTGGAGTGCTGTCTCCGGAAACCTACCTGCCCTAGAGCACGCTTCCCATGTGCCTTTGTATGGCTGCTGATCTCCCTCTCCAGTATTGATCCATAGATCTTGGCTAGCGTCGTGTGGCCAATCATGAGAGTGCGATAGTTCCCAGTATCCATGGGGTCACTTGCCTTGTGTATCAATACTACGGTGGTGGTGCTCCATGAGGGTGGGAAGCCGTGACATATGGTGTGGTTGAACATCTGTGCTAGTACCGGAGCCTCCTGTCCATGATCGAAATGCTCAGTCCGTAGCCTCTCATGATTCTGTGCTCTCTGGTTATGAAGCTGGCTGAGTGCAGCCCGCACATTCTGTGCAGTGAACAAGTGGCAAGTGGTGGGCCTGGGCATAGTTGACATATTAGGTGGTGCCTACATCGGGACATCATAGAGAGAGCATGCATAAGTGTGCCAAACACTTGGGTCTGTGATGGGTATAGGTGACTTCCCCTCCGATAGAAGCCCCCTACCAATGGTGCGATCCCCCCCTCGAAATGAACTGATCACATCATCCATTCTGTGGGTGAGGAAGGCCCGCCGCTTACAACGATGTGTTAGTCGTCGCGTGAGATTCGATGTGCCTCGGGTTATGTCAAGTGGCCAAGGGCTCGCTCACGTGTGAGGTGAGCTCTCATCTCTCTGCACTCATCATCATACCAAGGATTCTGTGGCATCTTTCCTAGTGAGGCACGTGCAGATGGAGTCGTGGGGAAAGACCTGATGGGTGCGTCCATGACTACTGTGGCAAGGGTGTTTGAGGCGTGGGCAAGGTCTACAACATCCACTTGTTTCCCACATGGCGGAGGGACAAGCACAGTGGACTACCTATTGGGTCCCTTGGCCTTTACCTCACGGATATACGACTTTATTGTGCCCCCTCCCCCACTCAGTGCTGATCACTCGTACTTAGCCTTTTGTATCTCTACCACTATGCCAGTCACAAGGAGGGTCTCCCACTCATGTACAAGTTGACTTTGATTGTGCCTTGGACCCCATCTATGTGAGCAACCTGGCGAAGGGACTTCCAGCCCTACTACTTGCAAGACCACCGGATGATGGCCGTCTCTGTAGACCAATGTAAATGATCAAATCATGAACAGCCCCTAGCTCAAGTAGATCTCGTCCATACTCTTTCACTTGTGGTGCATCTGCAAAGTGTCTCACTATCCCGAGCTTAGTTGCATCTAGTTCTGGTACTATGAGGGAATCCGATGTAAAGTCCAGTAGGCCCACCTGCCTATTCCTTGTGTGTGCATTGAAGTCACCAAGAAGGAGGATGTCCCCCTACCTGGAGAATTCAGTGATATCATCTTGAATCGACTCATACAGGCTGTGCCCTTCTGTGGTGACCTCACGTGCATAGGCTGAAGTATCTGGGGGGAGTAACACACTGCTATGAGAATTGGTCGTGGTCTGGTAGCTGGACTCGTATCCACATGTGTCGCGCATGCTTCTCTCTCAGTGCCACTGATATGAGAGGTCTCATGTGTGATCTAAAGAGGATAGCCACTCCCCCCGAACCTCGCACACCAGTGTCTCTTCTCGTCTCCTTCCTATGAGATGACTCCCATGTATATCCTATCACAGTGGGCAGTCCTCTCTCGGGGCTCTCATGTGTCTCAGTATAGAAGACCATGTCTCTGTCAGTGTATGTCTCCGAGAAACCACCTGGATCAGACCAGACTGTGCCATTGCAATTCCACACTGCAATTCTCAGTCCACTTTGTGTCCCTTTGGCCGTCATAATTCACCCTCTTCTTTCTCTTCCTTTTCTTCCTTCTCCCCCCGATCCTCATCTCGTCTCTCTCGGATGATCACCCTATCATCTCTGTATGCATCCCATTTCCCTGCTTCTCTCGCTGCCATGACGTGTACCATACCTTCCCTCCGGTGTTCTTGCTGTAGGAGGGTGAGGTCATCGTCGTCTAGGTAGATCTGGGTTCCTTTCAAGGTCATCCTTGTGCTCATGAGGGTCTTCCTATCCATGGCTCTTCGGAGCTTCATCACAAGTGGCCTTGTGGGTGCATCGGGCTTGCCAACTCTCCAAGCTGTCTCACATGTTAGGTTCACACACATCTTGGTGAACAAAGCATTTGCATCTGCGATAGGAGTATCTCCTACTGTGAGGCCTCGGGCTAAGACATTTAGGGCTTTACTGTTTCTCCTTTTATCCTCCTCTAGAGCATCTGAAATGAACTCTTTCTTGGGGACAGCAATACCTTTCTTGACCACATCGCTCCATTCCAAGATTGCAGCCTCTCCTTTCTTGATTTTCTGGGTGAATTCAGCATGTTTACCCTTCATAGTGTCTTGCAAGAATCCCAAGTCTTTTCTGAGTTTTTCATTCTCAGATTTCAGTTGATCTATGATCTTGCATCCTTCTTCTGAAGTCCCCTTTGCCCCTTTGAGCTGCTTCATTTGTTCCCTAATTATGTTCAACTCCTCGTGTAGGGATGGCTGAAGCTCCCCTTCATCTCCTCGTGTATTTGCCTTCAATTTTACAGTCTCGTCTTGAAGACTAATCGCATGAGCTTCCAAGCTCTCTATCTTGGATGTAAGAAGACTGTTTTTCACGTCCATATCTCGCATCATATCCATCTGCATTTTCCCAATTTGTTTTGCCCATTTTGCCTGCATCTCTTCTTGCCATCCCTTCATGTCGTCATTCATTTGAGCACGTATGTTTGAAAACTCATCCTTCTTGTATTCTTCCAATTTCTTTTGTAAGCATTCAATTTCAGCATCTCGTAGCTTACATACCTCTTTGATAGTGGATAGACATGCTTTGACATTCCCATCCTCTACTTTCTGCCCTTTGGTCCAAATTATGTTGTATTTCCTGTCTTTGTCCCCTTTGGTTTTCTGATCGGGTGAGCTTTCCATGGCCTCTTTTTTTCCTCTGATTTTACTGAAATTTCTGCTCTTTTTTGCAGGCCCTTCTTGGTTGGACTGCCCACCACCTAAGGGCTGCCCATAGCAAATCTTTCTTGATTTTTTCTCAGGTCAGGAGTCGGTTGGAGCAGAGGTATAGGGCTGGAGTTGAGGCATGAGGGCTGTGAACAGCTCCCTTGTCCTGGTCAGAGCCCTCGTTCTGGCTAGGCAGGGATTGGTGGCAGCCCCTTGACCTGTTGGCCGGCCTGGAGCAGCCCTGAGATGGCAACACAGCCCACCTGAGCTAGGACACTAGGTACGGGGGGCTAGTAGCCTGTGCGGCATGTGTGGGTCTTTGTGGCTTGCATTGGGGTGGTGCGATAGATGGCGGGGGTGGCGTAGCAGATGGCAGGGGTGGCGCAACAGGTGGCAGGGGTGGCGCAGCCGATGGTGGGTGTGGCGTAGCAACTTCTGGTGGCCCGACGGCCTGCTACCAGCTGCGCAGCAGCAGGGGGCCCACATGGAGGCTAGCAGGCAGCCCACGGGGGCCTAGAGTGATTACGCGGGGGCTAGGAGGCAGCCCATGGGGGCCTAGAGGGTAATATTTCTTCAACAACATGTATCCACTTGCGTGGTAATATTTCTTTTTGTTTTTCAATAGTATGCTTATTAAGAAATAAAATGTTTTCCTACTGTTCAGTTATGGTCAATGGGGACTAGGTCTAGCATTTGAGGGTGGACCCCCTTGCTTGGGGTTATGGGCATTAGTGACCCACAAGAGTGATGGCCTCTCTTTAAGAGGGACATCTGGAAACCACACCCCACCTGAGTACCCAAACATGGGACCAATCAAATGCACATATTGCATACTAACCTAGGAACCATTCAAGAGAATGTTCCTTGAGCTTTGGGTGTGGGCTTGGCAGCATGCCAAGAGTAATGGAGATACAAGATAAGACGACAAACAAATGAGCTTAGTATGGCTCAATTATGACCTTAGAGTACATTAGTAGATAGTCCAAGCTGTTAGGAACCTGTGAGTGCGATCAAAATTGAATTTTGACAACTTTGAAATTTTAGGGTTTTTGGGAGTGGCACGTGGCAGATTGCCACATGGAATCTAAGCTGGCAGGTCAGTCCACCTGTCCCACACATGTGGCAGCATGCATGGCAGGGCATGCAGGCCAAGTGTCTGGCCCCAAATCTGGTAGATTTGGGGCAGGTTGTGGGTTGTCCTCTTTGGGACTGCAGCCCACCAAAAATCTGGGACGAGTGTCCACCTTCCACTCTGGGGCGGGGGGGGGGGGGGCTGAGCCTATAAAAGAAGGCCTCTCCCCTTCATTACCTACATGAAGAAAATCTTCTCCCTCTTTTTGGTTGATGCAGCAGAACCTCTCCAGCTCCTTGGGTGCAGCCAGCTTCTCCCCAGGCCATTCTCTCACCTCAACAGCACTTTCTCTCTCTACAGTAGCATACTCTCTCTCTACAGCTCCTGCCCCTCCTCTCCAAAAATCTGCCCCCTCTCAGCTCTTTTGGAACAGCAGCAGCATCCTCTCTCCTTCTCCTAGCTTGGAGCAGCCACAGCCCCTTTCTCTCTCCTGCTGCAGTCTTTCTCTCTCTACTGCAAAATTTCTCTCTCTACTGTTCCAGCCCCTTCCCCTTGCATAAATATGCCTTTCTCTGCACCTCTGGAACAGCAGCAGCTCCTCTCTTACATCCATTCCCTTGGGGACAGCATTGGCACTCTCTCTACAGCTATCTCTTCATAAAAGCTCTCTCTCTCTAGCCTACAGGCTGTTTTTTCTGAGCTGTTCTCATTCCAGTCCCATTTCCACACTCTCCTCACCCAAGGGAGCTTCAGAGGCATCAAGGACTTCATCTGCAAAAGGGTCAAGTCACGAAGGGAGTCTGTATTGTCAAGTTTATCTCATTTACAGCACTATTTCATGTTGTTTCTACTATCTTTCTAGAAACTAGTGCTTGCCTCTAATGTTGGATGTAAGTGGTGATTGTTGCAGGCTTCTTCCTTGTGGATTGGGCAAGCCAAGAGTTGAAACCTGAGCTTGGAAGTCCTCCTTTCTATTGTCTACCTTGTACATATGCTCTTGAGTCTTGTATCTAGATCCTAGGCTTTCACTGAGTTCATCAGTTTGGATGGTGCATTGCACCTTGGTCTTGTATCTCCATTTTCAAGAATAAAGTGAGCCTGGATAAGGGTGGGCCCCGTCTTGGCCCCTCAATCATATTGCAATTTCCAATGATATCACTTTGTGTTTAAGCTGTATAAGTCTTAATTCCAGCTTAATTGCAATCTCTTAAGTTCAAGTATATGTGTTTGGCAACTTGCAATCATTTCATTCAAATGTCCTGCAAAATCCGTTGTTTGAATTGATAGAAAGCACTGAGTAGTTTACAGTGCGCGTGCGTGCGTGTACATACATACAATGAGTTGAATGGGTGGAGCTCTAAGCGGGCATCTGCATTGAAGTCTTCAAAAGACTGAAGGGTCTGTGAGAGTGAAAAACCATATACAATGAGCTGAATGAGGGGAGCCTCTAAATGGGCATCTGTACCTAGGACTAGTACAACATAAAATAAAAACAATTGTAGGATGTTTACCTGTTTCTTCAACATTCTACATTTGCTTTTGCAGTACCATAGAAGTAACATGCCCTGGTGTTCTTGATAGGGCCTTATGCCCTCCCTTTTCACTTGGTGGACCTCTACGGTCCGTTAGATTCTTATTACAGTCAAATCACTCAGACGCACAGCTTAGATTGCAATGTATCAAGTCCCACATTCAATTTGACCAGTGGGGTATATAGTCTGAATACTATGAGGTTGACGACTTGGCATCTTGTGATGATTAATCGTAAGAAAAGATATAAAATAGCTGTTTACAAATATTTGCTTTTGTGTAGGGGACTATTGTCTTCTTAAATATAAAATTGTTAATATCATTGTAGGAACATGGACACCATTGCATGCAGACGTATTCAGGTCATATAGCTGGTCGGGTAATATTTGTGGGAGGAAACTTTGGCATCTTTTGCCTCCTTCAGAAACTTGCCTTATCTATGACAGGCAGGTTCAGATTTTTGTCCTTTGCTCTTTACAGATTCAGTGATTTGTATTGACTTCTAAATGTTTGCAATTTGGTCTGCAACTGAGTAGCTTGACTCTACTATCTCCTGTTATTGCCTTGAAGGTGATATTATAATAATGGTTCATGTTCTACATCTAACTACCCTTTAATCAATTTAACTGTCATTGCATTAATCTACAGGAACGGGAGAAGCACAGTGTATGATATATATGGAGAGATATCATTGAAAGAATTTCCTAATTTTCACAAGGTTCCCCATCTACTAAATGACTGAGAATCTTTGTTATTAAGCTGTATTCAGTTCCTGCTGGCACTTTGTGTTTCAATTTAAAAAAAATATTTGGAGTGCTTTATACTCAAGGAAAATTGGAAATGTATACGATTGCATTGATGTGATCTCTTATAAGATTGCATTTGAAATTGACAGTTTGAGACACGTGAAAAACTGTTCTCAATGACAGAATGTGCCAATTTCAGGCAGGCTGGCATGAGTGCATACAAGATAGGGGACAGATCCTCTTTGTACCGAGTGGATGGTATCACCAAGTGACAAACCTTGTAAGACCTATCTCTGGTGTCTATCATGTAGTTCTATGTAGTTCTATTTTGCTCCTTGAGTGAATAAGAGAAATACATCAACGAGGTTGTCTTTATCAAAATTTATTTTTCCAGTCAGGAATGGGAAATGGAACTTAATGGTAGAAGCTGCGGACATTTCTGCTCTTTTACTTGGTTGAAGATCCATGGACACCTCTAATGAATTTCCCTCTGACAGGAGGATACGATCTCTATCAATCATAATTGGTTCAATGGTTGCAACCTTCAGTGGGTGGTTTGTGCCTGCTCCTCTATGTTTCAGTTTGTTTTCAAACCCTTTGAAGGCACATGATCATATCGATTTTAATGTCTCCAAGGTCTTTCTATAGAAGAAGGCATCTGCTTTGTGGTGTGCTTATTTGGTGTGGATGAACAAATAATTGTGTATGCATCTGCGTTTATGTAGGGGATTTAGGGCTGATGTTTTTCGTGCCTTCATGTGGATCGTATTCCTTTTGCAGTGGCAACTGCTTCTCGATGACTACAAAGAAACTAAGGAATCCATAGAAGATATCCGATCCATTTCCGACAACTTTGAAGAACTTTGTGAGAGAAATCTAGCAGCAAACTCAGGTTTGTGTGTGTGATTTTGAACTATCAAAGAAAGCAAAGGCAACTTCAGCAAGCATCATATGGATGCAATAAGTATCAGTTTCCACTGTGATAGACATTCAAAGAGATTAGCTTAACTGATAAATTGAAACTGAATGCCTGCTGCTAATTCTATGTGTGAAGTTTGTAGTAGATAGAAGCGTGAGCATTTGGTGTTGCTTCAGAATCTCTGAATAAAATGGAATACAAAGCTTCCTCTTTGCTTTCTAGGTCAAGGTGACAGTTTTTTATCAGAATTTAATTACATCAGAGCTGTCTATTGAGGGGCTTTGGCAGGCAGTCTATAGGCCTAATGACCAGTAGATAACTGCCATTATATTGGCTATAATTGAATTTTAAGAACTCTCCTTGGCCTACATAAATGACAGAAGTTATGATACATGCACCGCATCCTTTACGATACATAGTAGGCATGATTGTCTAACTTAGCTCTCTCATGGAAGGGAACAGAATGTGCAGATCATGGGTGTTTTCATAAGTAAGGGATAGCCTGGAATACAGGCCACCCAGGTCACTATAACAGAATCCTTACTGATTTAAACTGATCGCATGCTTCATTTCTTGGGAATTTAAATGAAAGCTCTTCAGATTTCTAAGCAATCATAACAATAATCTAGACACAGATACATGTAAAGATTACTCTATTTTATTGCTAGATATTGATCGGTCACTATAACAGAATCCTTACTGATTTAAACTGATCCCATGCTTCATTTGTTGGGAATTCAAATGAAAGCTCTTCAGATTTCTAAGCAATCATAACAATAATCTAGACACAGATATATAAAGATGACTCTATTTTATTGCTAGATATTGATCTAGATGAGGCAGGGGTATCCTGAGTATCTGCAGACAGGCGAGCCCTGATCACATCCCATGGGCATGCTTTCTTGGACATAGGTAGGATACATGACCTTGTCATTTATAATGTCTGAACCAATGGCCTTTGTCGGGTGGATTTCCACATGCTTTTTTTTTTTTTTTTGGGGGGGGGGGGGGGTGTTTCTTGCATAGTTGACTACCTCATGGCATCCCTTGCTTTCTCCCACATATCACTGACTTCCCTATCTCGCCATCACCACCAGGAGCGGACAACACCTATCTTCTCTTTAGTATATCTATTCTCTGTCACACAAGGCACACTACGACACCACTTTGATCATAGCCTCTACCTTCAGTACTCCGCACACCTTTCCATTGTACTCACAGATCTCAAGGACATCCTGCCCCTAGAAGATTGAGCCAGCTTTGAGCACCCGCTCCCTTCATAAAGCCACCTTGCACACTTTCGCACACCACCTGCTCCCCTTACTTGCCGTCCCTTGGCTCGGTGGTACGATGATGAGTATAAGGCTTTATGCTGTTAACTCAGAATTGAGACTAAGGATCTCCTTTGAGTGAGGTAGAGACGACACGCCTGGTCAGTTGGAAGAAGCAAGCTTTTGTTCGCCATAACAAGGAGTTAATAAATACTCTGTTTACTAACAACTCCAAGGAGTTTTGCAGATATGTGTCCAGTGTTATTTCTAGATTTTCTTCTCTAAGATTTTATAATCCTCTCTGCACGTTTGGTCTTTGTATACACGTAATCATCTCAAGAAGGTATATTTGCATTTGTACGTTCTTGTTGCATAGGCTAGAAGACCATGTTTTTCCTTCCCTTGTCTCCCATTTGGCATTATTTGATCGGGTGTGAGGGCATCAGCCCCATTGAGCGTGTCACTTTGTGTCACACCTTTTGCATACCTACATCTTTGTACTTTCTTTTTTACATCATGTCTAGTTAGGAAATCACAGTAGCACTTTGCATTTGCTTTATCAATGTCCATGGAGGACCAACTTGATATGCGGAGATTGAGAGTCAATACATCCAAACAAAGAGAGAGAGAGAGAGAGAGAGAGAGAGAGAGAGAGAGAGAGATGTATTACCGTTTTTGGAAGGCCTTGCGGGCCTATGAGACAAAAGTATAATCCAAGGGTAACTTATACAAGCCACTGTGGGCTGAAGCAGAGGGCTCAAACTAAACTCAAAACTCAAAAGCTAGTACTCGTCTCTTGCTATTGGCGGGGGATGCGGTCTCCGTGATCTCTGTATTTGGTGAGCCATATTAAGAGTGACGCCTCTACCCTCGTGCGGTCCCCTTCGTGTAGGACTGTGATGGGCTGTACCTCCATTGTCTACCCCACTGCATCGTGTGTGGTCCTTGTATTTTTGGCCCCGTCGCTCTTCGTCAACTCTTCCCACTGGCTCATGCTGCCCTCATATCAGCTATCTTCTCCTGTACTTGCTATGTCTAGTGGCAAACTCGGATGCATAGAATTTGTGACGTGTCGATGAGATCGATCTATATCTGCCTTTTGTGGCACTATCCCCTCCTGTTGTCTGACTTGACACAATAGGGCTCTCTATGTGGTCGCATCTCCATCAAATAGAGGCCAATGCAGACAGATTGTCCTTGGATCTCATAGTAACTAGGCAAGTACATAGGAAATGCTCCTCTATCTTCGCTATCGCCAACGTGCATAACATGCAGATCTGTTGCTCTCTAGACGTATCTGTGGCTCTCCTTGCCTTGATCCTCAACTGATGATACAAGACTTGTGTCTGTCCGATGGCAGGGTGTGCGAGACTCGCTTGTCCTCCAAACACATGTGTCTGATAATCACTCCATCCCTCGATACTCTCGAGAAGTGCCGTGGTAGAATTGGATCTTGGTGGGGAAGTGTCCCCCCCCCCCTTTGCACCTCGAAGTCTAGGAGCAGGTCCAACAGTATGATACAGTTGATCTCATCACTTGGGACCAAGGGATCAAGGGGCCATGCTAATCCCTCTCTCGGCTAGTCGTATAGGTGACTCTAGTGCCAACCTCGGTAGTCTCCATCTAGGTAAGGCCAACACCGTGTGAATATAAGTGGCCGTTTGGAAGATGTCATCAATCTAGAGTGGTGAACTCTGTCTTCACGTTCTGATGGTAGACTCAGTGCTTACTCCGAGTCATTCTGGATCCCATAATCACCTATAGCCTCGAGACAAGGGACGAAATCTGAATATCTTCTTTCCAAATGGGGGGAATTGGGAGGTGTCTAGCACACACTGAGGAACCTACTATTGAGATGAGATAAAATTAAGTTATTGTAATAATTTTTTTAAAAAAAAGCAAGATTGCATCAACATGGACAGGATGGAGCTTTGAGCGTCAGAGGAGCTCTCATCATGTTCATGAATAGTCGAAGCTTCGTGTGGACCTGACTAGGGCCATCAAGAGTCCTACGTCTGTGGAACATGTCCGAGATTTGTGACTGGCATCTTTGTCTCCTCTTCCTGTGGGGTATACTCGTGGATGATGCAAGCCAGCCTGCCATTGAGATGCTGCAATGAAGGTACTGCGGATGAGATATGTGCTCGTAGGGCTTGTATCTCGTCTCCAGGTGACCTGGCATGCCTGAAAGTCAAGGTCTCACTCTGGCTGTCTCTCAGTCACATCATCTGCTGTAACGAAGAAATCTGTGATCTCGATCCATGGTTGCTCTCATGAGTCTAGACCTGAGTTGATCTGTAATGCATGCCACTTAAAAAGCGTGTGTGTAATGCATGTGCATTGTGTGCGTGCAACAAATGTATGTGTTAATGCGAAGCCCCCCCCTCCTCAACACACACACACGTGCGTGCGCACACGCACACAGAGAGAGAGAGAGAGAGAGGCTGTGTTATGCTTTTTTTAATGATATGTTTTCTTCTTGCAGGAATGAACCTACATGATTTCTTAGCTTTTATTACCAGAATGACAGGTTTCTTCTTCTCATTTCTCAGGCACAGTGTTGACAAGAGAGACCCCTGGGGATTATGGAAAGCCAAATCTTTTTTAGAGTCTTCAGAGATGGAAGCTGTTTTAAAGAATATGCTTCGGCAGTTGCTCTTCAACCTGGGTTCGATGGCCACTGTGGTGGAAGACATGGAATATGCAGATCTGTTTAAGCAAAGCTCAATTGTTCTAGACAAAGAAGGAAGTGGGAATTGTGAAGAATACAAACTAAGGGACATGGGAGAAGTGAAATACCTAATGAACTGTTGGGATGATTTGCATCCACACTCCGAATTTGTAAAATTTCTGGCAGAAATCAGCAGTGAATGTGTAAGGGACATGAAACATGAGACAGTGGGTACGTTGGGTTGGGCTTTACCTGATTTTGAATGTGAACAAGGTTACACTGGCACAGATAAAGAACAATATCTCAATGGGACTGGTTATGAAGATCTGATCAGAGGCTTTGTACAAGGTATCCTGAAAGATGTAGCTTTTATAAATTTAAATAGACCTAAAGAATTGGCACTTGTTATCAGAAATGTCGTAAGCCACCTGAGCCAAAGAATGTATGATGATACATTACATGAAAATTGAATGTTTTGCAAAGACATGGTGGGAAGATGATTTTACATTACTCAGGTGCTCTTGCAGTTTTTTCAAGGAAATATGCTCACCATATCTTCGTCTTGAACAGTATCAACCAAGGGAAATCATCAATTGCATGACAATATTGTGACAGTATTAACAGAGAGCAGAGAGAGAGAGAGAGAGAGATTAGCCTTAGCACAATTGTAGGTCCTCTAAAATTCCTACTGTTTGAAGTCAATCATAGGAAATGGAAATAAGCTTAAGAACCCAAATTGCACCCATTTCCAAAAACTAGCAATACTTGTGTGTACATTTACCAATGTAAAGCGTTGCAAAGGCAGTCCTCACCCCAATGAGGTTCCTTCTACTAGATATTTGAGGTATGTGGAAGAAAAAACACATTTTTAAGGGAATGAAGCCTTTCTCAAATAGCTGCAATATTTGGGACAACTGACAACTTGTGCAGATGGGAATGAAGCCTTTTCCTAAGATCAGCATTACTTGTGTGTTAACATAAAGCTCATAAGACATTCCAAAAGATGTCTTTGCTTTGATGAGGCCCCTTTACTTGGTAATTGAGGTATATTATAGCGCAACTTGTATGCTAGGGCATATGTGACATCTTCCATAGTTCCCCCCACGTGGGTCTTGGTTCTCTATCTACATGGTCATGGTTCATTGAGTAGGTTTTCCAGATTGGTGTCTCGAACAAGTAAGGCACGCCTTGTCACATCAAATATACTGTTTGGAACGAAATGAGGAGGAATTTGAGCAAAGGGCCATGGAGATGATGCAAGGACTGCGGGACTTGTATGGTTGCTTTCTTGCTACATTCCAACCTCAATTGAGGCTATTGCAAGGTGGTTATGAATCTCTCTCTCTCTCTCTCTCTCTCTCTCTCTCTCTCTCTCTCACACACACACACACACACACCTCTCTCTCGCCATTAAGCCTCCCTAGCTCCCTTCTTTCTTGCATTCCGCCTCCAATCCACACACACACACACACACACACACACACATGCATGCACGCACGCACGCACTAGTTCAACTCTTAGAGCAAGGATTACATGTAGGGTAGAGAAGATGTGGGCTTAAAAAGAAATGTCAAAGGTTAACATAAAGTAATATATTAGTTGTAGGTTGGCACATATAATGTGGAGTTTGAAATCGGCCTTTGAAAAATCCAAAGGACAATAAACAGTTAATAACCAGCAAATACCTAGTTTCCATCCATTTACAACTTTCCACAGTAGAGCAAAACAACTTAGAACATAACACCTAAGAGCTAGGTTGCCCTCGTCCTGCACCAAACAGCAGATTAGCCCTAAATTTAGTGCTTCTTTTGGTATTTCTTCATCTTTTATTCAGATGGCATCCAAATACAAGAAAGCACTATCGTTTGTCAACCTAAAAACAGCCAACTGAATAATCCGTTCATAAGGACTTCCGTCTTGCTATGTAATCACAGAAAGGCATCCCAGTCCATTGCAATATCCTACGACACTCCATTTTTAAATTTTGATTGAGGGTTCTAACGTGGCAGCTTTGATAACCATCAAGGGAGTCCTGGCAAGAGAGAAATCAACCAAGTTTGTCTTGGCATCTTTGTTACTTGTCAAGGGATTCTTGGCAAGACAGAGGCTAGAAAAACAACCAACTGGTTGTTTCTGGCTAACAAAAAGGCTAGTTGCAACAAAGCAATAGGATCTAAAGGTTCAGAGGTAGTAGGAAAACTTTCGGTAAGCAATCAACTCATTTGAAGGCTCAGAAAACCTTGGAACAATAGTAAGCATGAAAACGAATCTCCTTGGAGCAGTTGTTTGCCACTTTGGCAAGTGAAACACAACAAAAGCAACCTTGGAAGCCTATTGGAGAAAATTCGTCAAGTCAGGGGGCCCTAGATGGCTCTTGGCAAGTGCAAATCTAATGGACATCATGTTGGAAGACCTTAGAGTAGTCCATAAGGATGCAAATTTGAAAAGCGACTGGCCATGTGAGCTCTTGGCAGATTGTGAATAAGAAAAACACTCTTGGTAGGCTCTTGCAAACTACAAACCAGCTAATCAGCCTCTGGAGTGTGCAAATCAATAAAACGACTAGCTTGGTGCTTGAATCAGCCTTGAAAAAGTGCTTAGAAGTGAACTAGAAGGCTTCCTGGAAAAGTGTGAATCAGCATACAGCTCCTGGGAAGGCTTTACTAGATTGCGATTTGATAAAAGAGCTCTTGGGGAAGAGTGCTTTTGCAAGTTGGGACTTGTCAGAGTTGGCAAAGCAACGAAACAGACTCCTGGAAGGTGTGTGGATAGCTGGGGAGCATGCAAAATGAGGTTTTGAGCTAAGATGGAATTAAACCAACCCTAGCTTAGCCCCCAATCCACTTGGGCCAAGAATAGCTGCCTTTGCTTGCCTTGCAAGTCAATGGGCTTTTATCCCTCTCTAACCCTCAGATCCTTTGCCTTGGCCCATGGAATTAATTGTAGTGAAGTGTCCTTTATAATTTTAATTAGTTTGAGGCAAGGTTAGTCACTGTAAAAAATTAGAAATTCACGTTTGCGTGACAGACCTCCCTCTTGAAACATAGCAAACATCCTCATTTGCTAGTTCAAAACAAGTACAAAAATTTTAAAAATGAAAATACTGAGTGATCGACTCTGCCAATATTACAAGTACCTGGTAGACTCTGACAATATTGCAGGTGGCTGTTCAGATATGTGCTTGAAACTCAAGTGAAACCTTAAAGGTAATTATCGTCAGCACAAATTCACCACTTAATCAATTGGAGAAGAAGAGCACAATCACACCACGAAACGACAGCAGACTGGATACAATCTCCCCCCCCTTAGATGAGTGGCTCACGCTTCCTCATCTAGAGTATTTATGATATTTCATAAAAGCACCAAGGAGCCAAAATTATCCCTCTCTTCCAAAATGAGGGATTTGCTTTACATAGCCTTCTTAGGGCCCAAAAATGAATTATGTCCATTACAGAACATATTGCTCAAACTTGCAATAATAAAGGAAATACAAAATTGGCCCATGGCCATATATAATGCGTTGTGCAACACCTTGATCGGTACCCTCGCACTAACTCCAATCCTCGCTATGAGTTCCATCACCTATACTCAAGCCGCCAATTACATTAGTTACTAGCAATCGATTGAACAAATCATCAAATCATCCGATCCCAACATAACCGCACTCAAAGCATAATAATTAAGCACAACACCAATAACACTAGCGACATCAAAATTAACATGGAATCACCCACAATACCGACCATCTAGCATGGCAAAACACAACCTAGCCAGGCGTCCCTAACTAAACCACACAAAGTATCCACTAGGACCCCCGCCGCGTCCGATGCGCTCGTATGGAGTACTTTGCCATAGTCACACTTGACTAAAATAATAATGTCCAAAGCAAGATATACCAGAAATATAATTTCCATAACATCTCTCTTGCTTGGATTGCAACTGACCTTAGTTGCGTGTTTGATTATAGGAACTAATGAGGTCTGGAAATGTTCGAAAGAACCACTTAGGCATCCACTGAGCATCATCTCTCGGATGATTCTTAAATTTGAGCAAGTATTTTAGTATAGACATTTCCTTTTTGGGTCGAGGTGTGTTGATGATCAATAATGCGTTCAGGTTCTAGAATTTCTTCTTCATCAACAATCAATGGAACCTCTTCATAAACAGGATGAATAGGTAAAGGTCCTTTGAAGGGCTTTAAGAGGCTGATATGAAAAGCATTATGTATTTTCCAATTATCAGGTAATTCAGGCTATAAGCTAGATCATTGATTTTTTGAATCACCTTGAAAGGTCCATAAAAACGAGGGGACATCTTGATTACTAGCCATTTCTCAACACTCTTCAATCTTATTTTCTCAATCTGAAGAAGTACATAATCACCTTCTTTAAAAAGCATGTGTTCCATTTCTTATTAGCTTGTTTTGTGTACTTCTCTTGCACGATTGCAATGGCTTCTCGAACCTCTTTGAGAATATTTTGATAGTCATGGGTAAGTGCATATGCTGCCTCGACTCTATGGGTCAATCGTGTGATAGGAATAGGTAAAACCTTCCCATAGATAATCTCAAAGGGTGCTCTTCCAATTGCATAATGAGGAGTATTATTATAAGCAAACTGTAAGAGATGAAGATATTTGTCCCAAGTCTTTGGTTGACTTCATAAGCTCTTATCATATCTAGAATAGTACTATTTGTAACTTCAGTTTGTCCATTCGATTCTGGATGAAAAGCTGATGAGAAATCTAACTTAGTGCCTAGATTATAAAATAATGCAGTCCAAAAATTACTGTAAAACTTCGAATCTCGATCAGACACTATAATCTTTGGCAAGCCATGATGAACAAAGATATGCTTGATGAATAAATGTGCAGCTTGTTGCTGAGCTATTAAAGTCTTCTTGCATGGGATGAAATAAGCTTTCTTACTAAAGCGATCTACTATCGTCCAAATCATATCATTTTGATTCACTATAGTACAAAAACCTGTTATGAAATCCATAGATATTTGTTCCCAAGGTTGCATAGGAAACTTTCCTCTATAACTCTTGATCTTATGGCAAGTGATGCATTTGGCTACAAACTTAGCCACATCTTTTCTTATAGTAGGCCAATGAAATTCCCTCGCTATCACTTGTAAGTGGCAGTCACTCCCCTATGTCCCATATATGGTGGTTGGTGCATTTCCTCCATTACAATTTGTCTAAAGGGTTGAGTGATGCATAATTTCTTTTGATAAAAGAGGTATCCATCATTGCATGAATAGTCCAACATAGGATTTCAATTATTATTCTCTAATTTGTTCCATATATCGAAAAAGTCTGGATCCTCTTGATAAGAATTCTTCATACCTTTGCAAAGGCTGGGTCTCTACAGCAGTGATGTGATTAATACTTGGCTTTCTGCTAAGAGCATCAACAACTACATTTTCTTCTTTAAGTTGATATTGAATCATGGGCTGAAAACTCTGTATAAATTATGACCACTTGATGTGCCTATCGGATATTAGTGGGGCTGAGTCAACAAATGCTTGATACTTTGCTGATCGGTTTTGATAAGAAACTCAGCTCCCATCAAATAATGTTTCCACATTCGTAAGGCATGCACAACAGTGGTTAATTCTTTATCATATGTGCTATAATTGCATTCCGCTGGTTTTAATTTTTGGCTCTCATATGCTATTGGATGTCCATCTTGCATAAGTACGGCTCCAATTCCATATCCACTAGCAGCGATTACAACTACAAAGAATGGTCTAGAGAAATCAAGTAGTTGCAACACAGGAGCTTGTGTGAGAGCTTCTTTCAAAGCTGTAAAAGATTTATCTTGACACTCGGTCCATAAGAAATGCTTAGCTTTTCTAAGAAGGTCTGTCAATGGATGTGCAATGTATGTGAAATTCTTGACAAACTTTCTGTAAAAGCCACACAATCCCAAGAATGATCTTAATTCGTGTATATCTCGGGTTTTAGGCCATGTGACTATGCATTCAATCTTCTGTGGATCCAATCGAATCCCATCGGCGGATACAATGTAACCCATATACTCTATCTGATCTTGAAAGAAACTACTCTTTTCAAGATTTATGTACAATTGATTTTCTTTCAAGAGTGAAGAGACTAGCTTTGGATGTTCCTTATGCTCCTTATTGTCTTTGCTAAACACCAGAATATCATCGAAAAATACTACCATACAATCTTGGTGTTTAAGAAAGATTGGGTTCATCATTCTACTAAAAGTAGCTAGAGCATTAGTTAGCCCAAAAGGCATAACTAGGAACTCATAATGTCCCGTTTGAGTTCTAAATGCAGTCTTGTATATATCCTCTTCTACCATACGAACTTGGTGATAGCCAATATTGAGATCTATCTTACTGAAGACCTTGGCCCCTTTCAATTTGTCTGAAAGATCATCAATCCTAGGGATTGGATATTTGTTCTTCACTATGATTCTGTTTAGTGCACGATAGTCTATACACATTCTATAGGTTCCATTTTTCGTTTTGAATAATAAGACAGGTGCTCCATAAGGAGAACTGCTGGGTCTTATCAATCCTCTCTCTATCAACTCCTCCACTTGCTTTTAAATTTCCTTTTGCTCTAGCTAGTTGACTCTATACGGAGCTTTGCAAGGTGGAGTATTGCTCGGTAGGATTTCGATCCTATGATCTTTAGGTCGAGCACATAGTAGTCTAGGTGGTAAATCCTCTAAGAAACAATCAAAAATTTGAGAAAGAAACTTTTGGTGGGTAGGCTTAGTGTTTGACTGAGTAGCCGTTACTGTATTCACCAAAATTAGATATGTCTTCTCACGTTTCCTAATTGCTCTCCTGGCTTGTGTGTGGTTGAGTAAAGGACCTGATCTCAGGTTTCATTGAGCTTTTCAAACATATTTCTTGTCTGTCCTCCTCAATCCACATCTGGTGTGAATCGTAATCTATCTTAGGATTATATTGATGCCTCCATGGCATTCCTAAGATGATGTCCACTCCCTGTAAGGGTGCCACTAGAAAGTTTCATCTATCCTTGTAGGGTTTGATTGAAATTTCAAGATTCTTGACTTCTTTAGTGCAATTGTACTTTGTCTTGGTAAAGTAGCTTTGACCTTATAGTTGGATGGGAAAGACTCTAGGTTTAGCTTTGCTAAAGCTCTTTCCGAAATGAAATCATGTGTACTACCATCGTCATGTAGAATAACAACCTCTTTTCCATTAATGAAACCTTTCATTTTTAGAAGAGCATGACAATTATACTTACCTCCCTCTTGCTTGGCTGCTTCGTCGTCAATCATGTGCACTTTCGCCGTCGAGGTCTTCTTTCTTTCGAGACATTCAGTGACTATGTGTCCCACCTTGTTGCACCTAAAACACCTTATTTCTTTCTTCAGAAAATTTCCACCGTTCAGCTTCGAAGAAGAATTTGTCTTCTGTGGAAGAAAACTATTTAAAGAAGGGCTTTTTATCAAATATCTTTTTCTTATAGAAGGGTACATGTTGTTCCAAATCTTTCCCTTCCTTTGGGATCCCATTCTTCCTCTTACAATTCATTTGCAAGAGAAATCACAGAGTTCAGTGAGCGGTGATGAAACATGTTAATCTCGGCTCTCAACTTAGATTTTAGACTTGCCACAGACTTCCTGCGTTGATCTTGCTCATTAACTTTCTCTAAGGACTGTAACTGGATCAACATCTGCCAAAACCTATCAATGTATGTGGAGATCGTTGACTTATCGAATTGCTTGAAAGTATGCCACTGTTGTCTGGCATTTGCTTTGAAATGTGAGGGAAGGAAATCTCTCTTGATGAGCTTTTGAAATGACTTCCAAGATTTTGGTTATCTTTTATTGTGCTTAGTGATGTTCCACCAAAGTGCAGCACTCTCCACTAAATGATTTGCAGCACATTTAATCTTATCTTTTTCAGAGAATTTCTCCCCTAAAAAATAATTATCTAGCTGACTGAGATCCAAGACAAGATAGTGCGTGCTTCTTTCTTTCCATCAAAATTTTGAAATGAGAAAGCTTTTCTACTTGTCTTACTCTCCTTTCTTGAATTATGTGCTCTCAATGTGGCTTTGACTGTCCTGATAATAGGGTCATCATCAAAATCATCGTTGAATGACTCATCATCAGATGAATGCCTCTTCCTTTTCTTACCATTGATTTTCTTTTCCAATCTCTCCCTATGCTCACGCTCATTGGCCAATTGTGCTTGAAGTGCATCTAATTGCTCTTGAAGCATGGGTGGTTGTGGCTAATGTGCCATGATAATGCAATAAATACAAATAAAGTGGAGCATAGAAAAATAAGGATACTAAGTGTATGAGAAATTAAACGGATGAAAAAGTGTGATTCAAGTGTATGGTAAGAAATGGATGGTGGAAGATACTAAGTGTATGAAATATAACGCAAAATAAATCACTTATCTCACTCTTTGATCGGAGGTAGAAAAGACTAGAGTGGGAGATATGTGACCGATGATGTCACTTGTAGTCGTCTTGATTTGGAGATTCATCAAATGGATGTGAAAACTGCTTTTCTTAATGGAGATCTTAAAGAGGAGATTTATATGGACCAACTAGAAGGGTTCATACTTCTCGATCAAGACCATCTTGTTTATCACCTTCATCATGCTCTTTATGGTCTAAAACAAGCTTCCCGTTCTTGGTACATGAAAATTGATCAGTTTTTAACATCTCAAGGTTTCAACTCTTGTTTCTCTTACCCCAACTTATATGCCAAACCTGATGGTGCTCTTTTTGTCATCCTTGCTCTTTATGTGGATGACACCACTTGTTTCCAACAATCTCGATTTCCTGCAACATGTCAAGAAAATCTTATCCTCAGCATTTGATATGGTTGATCTTGGTGACGTTCATTCATGTCATGGTATTCAAGTTCAGCAATTTCGTCACAAGGGAATTTTGTTACTTCGCCAAACAAAATTCATTCAAGATGCAGCTCAAAAGTTTGGCTTGACGAATGCTCACTCTATGACCACTCCTTGTCTTGTGAGCATTATAAAGAATACTCGATCAACTCATGATGTTGAGGTTTCACATCAACCCTATGCGAATCTTGTTGGTTGCCTACAGTTTTGTCAGGTTGAACACTCGACCAGATATTCTTTTTACTGCTAATTTTCTAGGTCAATATCTGGATGCTCCCTCAATGCAACATTGGTCTACATCAAAACGTGTTCTAAAACCGTGCTTTCTAAAAGCGTAAGAGAACCCAAACATCTTCTTTGAATTTTAGCTCACGATGATGACAGTCGGTGGTTCTCTTTTGCTTGGCCTGAGATCTCTGGAGAGTGATCTTGATTTTCTTGTAAGCCTTATCCATGTTTTCCACAAATTTATTTGCTTCAAAGATTTTATCTTTGGCGTGCAGAATAGGTGGAGCCTTCATGTATCCTTCTATGATTTCGAACGGAGCCTTTCCGGTAGAAGTATGCCTTGTGTTATTATAGGCAAACTCAACTAGTGGCAAAAAATTGCTCCCATTTTGCCTTGTGCTCTAAAACATAGCACTTCAAGAGATTGAGGGCAATGCAATTCACGTCCTTGGACTGCCAATCAAACGATGGATGAAATGAGGATTAGAAATTCAGCATGGTCCCCTTGTTTTCAAACAAACCTCTCCAGAATAAACTTGTCATCTGCGAGTCCCTATCACTGATGATAGACTGTGGCATTCCATGGTATTTGAAAACATGAAGCATGAAAATCCTTGCTATCTGGTCTACTCTAATTTTCTTCCTCACTGGAATAAAATTAGCCTATTTACTAAACTTGCAAATAATGGTCCAGATACCATCATAACCTGATAGTGTACAAGGAAGATCGAAAATGAAGTCCATAGCAATACTTTGCCACGGTCTATCCGGAATGGGGAATGGCCATAGCAGTCGAGGGGCTGTTTTCCTATCATACTTCACTTTGTGACATGTGATGCATATCCTAACATATGCTTCAACATCATGTCACAAAGCTGGCCAATAAAAGAAGTGCTCAACATGCTTCATAGTTGCGTCTATTCCTTTGTGTCTACATAAGGCAGAATATGACTTTCAACCATCACCTTGGCCCTCATCTACTTTGTGACACACAAACGGCCATGTAGCAACCGAAAAACTATCTCGAAGAGCATAATGATCATTTCTTTGTCCCTCAAACAACTGATCATATATCCATGCAAAGTCATCATATATAGCATATTGTTCTTTCATGGCATTAAATTCATCATGATAGGCAATAGAGACTGCAGAAACCTGTGGTTTCTTTGATACAGCATCAGGCCTTTTGGAGAGTGCATCTACAACCACATTCTTGTTTCCAGGGACATGCACAATCTGAATATGAAACATAGACATAACATTGGCCCAATGCATGTGCTTCTCAAATATTTTTCTCTGTGTGAGAAAATACCTCAGGGAAGCATGATCTGTTTGAATGTAAAAATCAGCACCCAACAAGTAGTGCTTCCATTGTGAGAGGGTATGAATTACATTCTTTTCATAAATCTTGAAATTCATCCCCATAGGTTGTAACACCCTTCTCTCATAAAGCAACGACCTTGCCATCCTGCATAAGAACTCCTCCAATGCTATTCCCACATACATCACACTGGATAGCAAAGGGCTTTCTCAAATCTGGCAAGTAGGACATGGTCAGAACACAACTTTTCTTTCAGGTCTTCAAAAGCTGCAATTTCTTTGGAAGTCTAGCAAAAAGATACTCATTTATTTTGCAAAGTGTGCAGAGGTGAAGCAATCTCAGCAAAATAACGAATAACCTCCTAAAGTACCAAGAAAGCTCCGTACTTCCTGAATGTTCCAGAGGAGTGGCCAATTCTTGATTGCTTCAACCTTCGTCAGATAGAAGCATGGAAAGTCAGGTAGAATTTTAAAAGTAGCTATGATGATACAAGTTCCTTTTCAAGAATACCCTCATCAATATCAAGAAACTTTTCTCAAATATTCTAGATCTCTATAAGATGATTGGCCGTAATATCACCTTCACGAGTCTTCAATTTCACAAGTTCCTTCTTGAGGTATTCAACTTTGGCCTCATTCTTTGTTTGGTACGAACATCCCATACACATTGTGAAGTCTTACATGACTAGATGTGAGGAATGGTGGATCTCTTGATAGACAAAGCGATCAAAGACAAACTTGTGAGGAATGGTTGACCTATTGATAGAAAAATTGATAAACAAAGAGATCAAAGAAATGGTATGGGCATCACATGCATCTCCCATATTTTCTAATCTTAATTTTGGTAATAACAAGTTTTGTAGCTTGTTGAGCATAGTTGATTGAAGTGATAGGTGCAATATCTATAAGATGGGGACCGTGGTTCCATATTAGGTTCATCCCAATTAACATATACCCACAAATATTTGGAGCCAACAAATTCCAAACCATAAAACTCTATGATGAAAACTTGTCAGCATCTAGCTTGAACTCATGGGATAAACCCCAAAGCATAAAACTCCATGATTACTTGCTAGCATCTATCTTGTCCTCATGGGATAAAGCCCAAAAACATCTTATGCATTTTTAAACCATATTGCCAACTGCACAATTGACTGTAAATATTGTCTGCCAAGTGGACTACAAGCCCAAAACCTGACTGCCTAAACGATTGAATGCATCAAAATGAATGCAAGTACATGCAAATGAATTCCTAACTAGAGGCCACATTCATTCAAGGTCGGTCAAGTTTCAGTTTTTTAGAAATTTTCATTTACAAAATTTGGAAAAACAAGGCGGACCATACATAAAAGGGGAAATCTCGTACTATGAGAGCCCATTGTGATAGTCCTCCAAAAGCTCACTATTTTTGCAGTAAGGGTTATTCGTGTGGTGAAGAGTCCTCCGATACCATGTTTTTTTGTGAGATTCTAGACTTACATTAGCCTCCACTTATAATCATATTATTTTCTATCCATGCATCTTTAATAGGTCATATCTTCTTGAGGGACATATTTTGTGTTTTCTTATGTCCCTTTCCTTGCATAATCTCCAAATGGCATCATAATAGCATGAAACAACCACAACCTATCTATTATGAAATTTCAAGCAAAGATCATTCCTTGATCTTTGTAGGTGTATAAGTATCCTTGGCAATAACTTTTGGGTTAAAGATTACTTTATAATCAATTGTATTATCTTACAATCGTTTGCTATTCGATATTGAAAAGTAATGTCTCTTGTTTTAGAATAAGGAAACAAAGTATTCTTTTAGGGAAAAAAAACAAGGAGCCACACTCTCATGCCATAAAATGAAAATTCATTAGCTCGCTACACTCCAACGTCATGCTCTACCTAATTAAACAATAAGCAGCTTGAAGAACTAGATAAAGGAGCTTTCCTACAAAGGGTCAAGACCACCATGCCCAAAGAGCCCTAGATACAAAATGACTCAAAGCTTACCACCTACTTACACATTTTTAAAAATGGCTGGAATGTGGTACTGAGTAGCACAAAATTCTAAATGCAACCTTAAAACGTTCCCTACAATCCACCAAGCTTATGTGAGGACCAAGTTTCAATGACCACACATGCATAACACAACCAATATCTTGGTTTATGTAACATTCGACATTTCTTAACTGAGCCTATCATAGGACATGAATTTCTAATTTTTAGGAATTTACAATGACTGACCTAGTCTCAAACTTATTAAAATTACAAAGGACGTTTCAATGCAATTAATTCCATGGGCCAAGGTACAGGATCTGAGGGCTAGAGAGGGGTAAAAATCTAGTGACTTGTAGGGCAATAAAATTTTAGCTATTCTTGGCTCAAGTGGATTGGGGCGTAATAAGCCGGGGCTATTTCAACTCCATCTTAGTTCAAAATACCATTTTTCCTGCTTCCCAGCTATCCACACACCTTCCAAGATCATGTTTTGTTAATTTGCCAGCAGCCAGAGCCCTGAGAAGTCCCAACTTGTAAAGCACCCTTCCCAAGAGTTGTTTTATCAAATTGCAACCTACCAGAGCTTTCCCAAGAGCTATCTTTGCTGATTTACACTTTTCCAGGGAGCCTTCTAGGATAGGCATTTCACTTCTACGCACTTTTTTAGGGCTACTTTAGGCACTAGGCTAGTTGTTACACTGATTTACAGACTCTAGGGGCTGATTAGCTGATTCGCAGTTTGCATACTCTAGGGGATGATTCATTGATTAGCAAAACAGCCCTGCCAGGGTTGTTTTACTAATTTGGAATCTGCCATGAGCTCACCTGGCTAGTGGATTTTAAGATTTGTAACATTTTGGCTACTCTGAGGTCTTCTAGCAGGACATCCATCAGATTTACTCTTGCCATGAGCCATCCAAGGCCCCTTGACTTGGTGAATTTTCTCCAGTAGGCTTCCATGGTTGCTTTTATTTTCTTTCACTTGCCAAAGTGCCAGATAATGCTCTAGGGAGATTCGTTTTCATGCTTGCTGCTATTCCAGGGTTTCCTAAGCCTTTAGACTAGTTGATTGCTTCTTGGAAGTTTTCCTACTGCCTCTAAACCTTCAGATCCTATTGCTTTGTTGCAGCTAACCTTTCTGTTTGCCAAGAGAAGAGGCAAGGTTGGTTGTTTTTCTAGCCTCTGTCTTGTCAGGACTCCCTTGACGGGTATCAGAGGTGCCAAGTTAGAACCCTCAGTCAAAACAAAAGAAGGGATGCCATGGGATATTGCACTGGATTGGGATGCCTTTCTGTGACTGCATAGCAGAACACTAGCAGGACAGATGTGCCTGTGAAAGGATTATTCAGTTGGCTATTTTTGGGTTGATGCACGACAGTGCTTTTCTTGTATTTGGATGCCTTCTAAATAAAAGATAAAGAAATACCAAACACTTATTTTAGGTCCAATCTGGTGCTTGGTGCAAGATGAGTGCAATCTAGCTCTTGGGTGTTGTGTTCTAAGCTATTTTGCTCTGATGTGGAAAGTTCTAAATGTTGGAATCTAGGTACTTGCTGGTTCCTAACTGTTCACTACCCTTTGGATTTTTCGAAGGCGTGTTTCAGTGGTTCCATTGTCAGGATATCACCATCTTCTTCAAGAGGGTGAGCCCGTGGTTTTGTTTGGGTTAGGATAGCAAATACTAGTTGCTGTAATAAATTTGTAGCCTAGATATTTTTTTTCCAGCCATGGCACATAGCAATGATGGTAAGAGAAATAGGGATCTTTTGATTATACTACATGGTGGGAGGAAGATGAGGAATAGCCAATTTTCTTAAATACCCCTTGAACGCATGTGATATATACAGTTTCTTAATAGTGCACCCGCCGAGAACGCATGTGATACATAGGGTTTCTTAGTAGTACAACCCTCGAGCAATAGTCCTACACCAACAGCTCTAATTGCAGGGTGAATTTTATCTAATCAAAAGGTGTTTGGATGAGTTTCTGGCAATCCTGAAAGATTTTTTCTCTCTTTCATTTACTAACCATGGCTTTCATTATCTAACTTTAACTCTCCCTCCTCTTTTTATTTCTTCTTATTCTTCTTCTTTTTTATGCTTAACACGAGTACCCACTTAACCATTTGAGCCTCCCAAGTCCCAATGTAATATCAATTTTAATTTAGAGGACTCTCCTAGAACATACAGAGACCAGTGCCTAAAGATTTCAGCAGAGGGCCTCATTGATCCACCAGGATACACACGGATCCAACACCCCCACTCCTTAGGGATATCTATTGAAAAGTTCCATGCCTCATCAGAGCGACTCTATATTGAGAGTGGTTGGGTGGAGGGTATACCTAGAGAGGATTGCATATGCACCCTATGTGATCACCTGGAGATCGAGTCAAAGGAGGACTATGCTTTTAGATGCCCTATGTACTATGAGATCAGAGGTCGCTATCACTGCCTCTTCAGGGATGATTTCGAACCCCTATCCAATCTCCTGTTCGACCCAAATCAAAGATGTTTACCGGCCTTCATCCATGATGTTGTCCGACACAGAGAGTGGTTGCTCAAGACATGTAGGCGAGATCGAGATACATAGTTAGACTCCACTCAGAGCATGATCATTGAGTTTTTCCCACCATCAGATAGCATCGATCAATAGGACCCACAAAAAGGGCAGCTGTGAGGACCCGAGCCAGAGACACATCAGATTCGCTAAAGGGCTGAGGCCCAGATCACACTAAGGGACCTTCCCTCCACGCTTATCAAACCAGAGACATGACCTACAAGAGTGACATTGGCCCTAGTTTGTTGCATGACCATAGACAGTAGACCACAATAGGCCACACACGTTGATAGCCACCAGCGCTCCATCATACGTTTTAGGCTGCCATAGTAGCCTCGCACATCGTCAACCCCCTCTTACTTTTGACATCTCCACCAATTTCTAGATGATCACCACAGTGCTGCGAGCCCCTCCCCTCCCCCATCCTCTCCATGGGCTCAAAACAGTTCTCTCTATGTATTGACATCATTATGATTAAGGAGTTTTTTTGTATTCATCATGGATGTCGATGCCCACTTAAAGGCCCCACCCCTTAGTCCATTGTATCAGATTCTTTTAGTCTCATAGACCCTTTGGTTTTCCTAAGACTTTTAATAAAATCTCCCTCCCTCCCTCCCCCCCTCCCTCCCTCTCTCCCTCTCTCTCTCTCTCTCTCTCTCTCTCTCTCTCTCTTACACACACACACACACACACACCTCACAAGCAGTATTACACACACTAAGGGAGCTGGTGGAGATCATGCAATCCTACACTTCTTCACGGGACTAGTTTTCATGATGATTTGTGCAACTAGGGGCATGGCTTACCAGAGGTCACAATCAAGTCTTGAATGTGTCACTGTAAGAGATCCTCTCGAATGACCTAGTTCGCCTCGTGATATGTGAGCAGGATGGAGGGGACCTCAATGCTCTACTGGAAGGGGGTAACTTGACTATGTGGAGCCCTAGGCTCTCAAACCATCGTGCATACCAACACCTCTGATTACCCTTTGCCGCCAATGCCATGGAGGAGCATAAAGCCAATGAAGGAAGCCTACGTCGCCTTGTGGTGCAAAACCCATAGTGTCTAATGTGGTAGAGATACGTGATAGCTTGAAATGTTGCATCGAGCCGAGCTGGGGATGCTGAACTCAGCTAGGACTTATTAATGTGGAACTGAAGGCTTACTGTGGATCATCTGTGAAACCATCAGAACCTAAGGCCTCTCAACTTAAACCCAATCTATCTCTAATGGGTCTTGCTACATTTTGGTCTTGTGACTAGTATGCAGCTTGCGTTGACCGTTGCAATTGAGGATACCATGGTGAGCGAGAACGAGTAAAAATCTAATAACCATGCCAATAACCGATGAGGGACATGGTGTTGAAACATTTAATCATAACATACTTATCAAATTACAGCATGTGAGAATTTATCCAACTATTTTAATTGTGGATTGAGCATGATTGATTAAATTGAACAAGATTAGTAGCTTGAATTGTTAGCTGGTTGCGGAGTGCACAAAGTGAGTTGCTTGTGCAAGTTGAAGGACGCAAATAGAAAAGACAAACTCTTGCAAATTGTTACAATCAAGTTGAAGATACATTTTATAGGAACTTCAATAAACTATATGTACAGTCCAAAGATACTACAAATCTATCAATCAAAATTGTGGTCATATGGGTCAAGCTCAAAAAGATGCATCAACAACATGTCTTTATTTCCTCAATGGGTTGCATTCCACCTCGTCATTTATATTGAAACCGTGCATTTTTGTCAAAACCTCTTTTATGGTAGCTCGCTCTTTGGAACAGCCCTACATTGAGTTACTACAATCAACCAAGAGATTGATTGCAATGTCTCCCTTCACTGAGTTGTTATTGAGAGCTCCTGCAACATCTATGAGAAAGTTGGCACCTTCTCTAAGTATCCAACCAACTCTCCTCCTTGTTAATTTGTGGCTCGAAGCGGTCCCTCCAAAAAGCTTATGGAGATCCCATAAGTTGGTTCTTGCGACCCTCAAGTAATGCTACTCCCTTGACAATTGGTCTCAACCCCACCCACGCGCTTGCAGCATCAAGAGTAGATGGGCGGAAGGGGGCCCGAGGGCATACCTCGAGAGGGTTGCATCTGCACCTATGTGATCATCAGAAGATTTAGTCAGAAGAGACTATGAGATTAGAGGTCAATATCCCTGCCTCTTCAGGGATGGTTTTGGACCCCTCTTGTTATTGTAATCTTGTTAAATTTTTTCCAAAATGTGAATTGCAATACCCCTCCTTTTGAATGTACACCTCGAATACCTCACTAATCTCTTGAAATTAGGAAACACTAATTGGGGGCCCTTTGGAGACCCCAATTCTCCCCTAATGAAAAAGACTTTGTCCACCTCTTGGAGAAAAAAAAAATCATCAAACTCTCACAAATCTCCTTCTACAAGGGCCCTACTGCTACGACCCTTACCTTGTTGTACTAAATCAATTTCAATCATGGGATAGTTTGGTTGCACTTCTAGCCATTAATTTGTCTTACTACAACATTGTGTTTTGAATTCGGGGTATTTTTCTTGGTTTTTCTATAGTTGTATCTTCTTGATTGCTTCCCCATGTCCTAAAAACAAGTCACCACTCTTGGAAATAGCTCGTGTTAGATTTTTACCACTCGCCATAGTGTTGTTTCCTTCAAGCTTATTTGTAATAGTTATCTATAGTTTAAAACAACATATTGTGGGCAATTGCTCATATCCCTCCACAAGGGAAGTTTCCTAGCCTCAACAAAAAAAAAAGAGAAGCAATTGTGTGGCTTGCAATCCCATAATTTGGCCACTCATCCTAGGGATTATGCCCTGTTATAAACAATGTCTCCACATTGAATTTTCGCTCTAAAGCTACTCTGAGTGCATCAAATTTAACATGATTGCTATGATAGCAGTAGTGAAGTTTTGGTTGCATAGTTCGAGGTTATGATTGAATTATCAAAGATTACATTTTCATAATTTCTATTCCCTTAGAGATTGGGTAGATTGTATTTGAAGTTTTGTTGGACACTTCATATAATCAATTTTGCGGTTAGTGATTGGAGAGGAGACTTTGTGTGTAGTTACATCTCTCTGGTGTTAGAATGGTAAAAATCCAAGTTTTTGGCATGCTTGCATTAGAGGATAAGATTGATGCGACCAACTTCCCATCGTGGTCATATATGATGCACCATGTGCTTGTAGCTAAAGCAGTGTGGGTTGTAGTAATTAGTGTTGAGATTTGGCCACAAGCTTCTCCTTCCATTGTCACTACTATCACAACCTCTGTAGTGAGTGGTACTAAGCTTTGTCCATCTTCTCCTTCCATTATCACTACCTCTATAGGTGGAGCTACTACTTCTATGCTAGGATCTTCTATTTCTATAGGTGGATTCATGTCAATGGCACATACAGTTGCATCTTGTTGCACCAGCTACTCAAGATCAAGAGACATGGGATGGAATATTTTGTAATTTTAGAGTCTGTTATGTCCACCAATGTGTGTGTGTGTTTAGATTTAATAGTTCCATCAATAAATAAGGCATACAATTAATTCCACCAATTGGATAAAAAAGCATTGATTTGGAAAAATATAACAAAATAAATAAAACTAAATTGAAGTACAATATTGCAATACAAACTTTTATTTAAAAAAGGAAAATAGCAGGAATGGCAATATAATTTTTCTAAAGACGAAGAACTAACATGCTTAAAATTATCCAATGAAAATGAATTAAGTATATGGTACGAGCCCGACCAAAGGCTAGTTGGGAGCTTAGTGTGTGTGTTTAGATTTAATAATCCCATCAATAAATGAACCATACAATCAATTCAATCATTTGGATAAAAAAGCCCTATAAATAAATACAACTAAATTGAACTACCTTTTGACAATATTGCAATCCAAAACTTTTATAAAAAAGAAAATAGGAGAGCTAGCAAAAGAATTTTTCTTTATAATGAGTCTGCTGACTAGAATTAGTAAAAAAAAGTCGAATCTGCCCGGTAGTCCAAGCTTCGAGGTCAGGGTCTACTTACCTGCTACCATCCAAGAAAAAATAGGTGTTGGAACATCATAGTCTCAATTAGGTAGACAGGTAATGCATGTATTCCTCGGCGTGTTATTGCTTTACCTAAGAACATAGACAACCATCTAGATTCATAAGAAATTTTTTGAAAATACCATGCCATATGTTGACTAAAGTGTGTGAGACAATAAGGAGGGTAGTCCCCACCATTACAAGAAAACAATCAAATGGGGGGTAATCCACACCCTTAGGTTAGACCATCTCAACAAAATAGGGTGATAAACCAAAGAGGAAAAAGAACTAAACAACTAAGTCTAAAACCCAATGGATGTGAGGGAGATAAATGTGCTAGGTAAAGTCTTTTTACATATACATTACCAAACTTACATGACAAAAGAAACTAATTAATTGATAATTAATCTCATCAAAATTTGAATGAACTCCAAAGAAGTAATAAGGAAACCAAAAAGGGGGCTAGATAAAGCTTTTATTTAAAAAATCAAGCCAATAAATGGTCCTATGTTTTAAAAAAAGAGAGGGTAAGAGAGCATAAAAAGGGCTAGAGAGAACCTAAAATAAAGGAGAAACCTAAAATAATAAAAAATTAAACGATCAGGAAAAAATAAATTATAATACAACAAAAGCACTAAAATACTTTAATCCAAAACCGGTATGCTAGTCAAAAGACTTTTCAAATTAAAAGTTAGAAACATAGCAAAGATTTTCATCTAGACAAGACTTTTAAAAAAATAAAATCTAGAAACATATAAAATAATTTCTATATATAATTGTTTATATATAGAGAGATATATATCAATATAGGCACATTTTCATCATTATAAGGTAATAAATAAATACATACATATTTTCAAACATCCTAAAGAAAATTAGTGATTTAAGTAAAGGAAAAAGTTTGTTTAATTAAAAAAACCTAAAGAAAGAACAAATTTGAAATAAAATATAAGACCTCTGTAAATATACATGAAATATAAAAGCAAAAAATGCACTAATAAAATGCTAAGACATGACGAGGGAAGGACATGTGGTAGTAGACAAAGTATTGTGTAGAGAAAAAATGGATCAATACGATAAGTGTCAAAAAGTGATGTCACATGTATAAGTGTATCCCAATTCCAGGGTAGGGTGGTACCCCATGTTTTTGCACATAAAAAGTAATAATTAGTACTCAAATTAAATGAAATTAAAACATTACCTCTTGAAAATTATTTATCTCAAGCCAAAAATTATCCAATGATAACATGACTACAAATTATACATAATAAAGAGTTATCCAATCAATGTGAATTAATTGTATGGCAATAGCCCGACCAAAGGCTAATTGGGAAATCAATGTGTGTGTTTAGATTTAATAGTCCCATCAATAATTGAGCCATACAATTAATTCCACCAATTGGATAAAAAAGCATTGGTTTGGAAAAATATAAATAAATAAATAAAACTAAATTGAAGTATAATATTGCAATACAAAATTTGTATTGAAAAAAGGGAAAAAAGGAGGAATGGCAAAATAATTTTTCTAAAGACGAAGAATTAACATGTTTAAAATTATCCAATGAAAATGAATTAATGTTATGGTACTAGCCCTAGTTGGAGATTAGTGTGTGTGTTTAGATTTAATAATCCCATCAATAAATGAACCATATAATTAATTCAATCATTTGGATAAAAAAGCCTTGGTTGGAAAATATAAATAAATACAACTAAATTGAGGTGCCTTTTGACAATATTACAATGTACAAAACTTTTATAAAAAAGAAAATAGGTGAGCTCCCAAAAGAAATTTTCTTTATAATGAGTTTGTTGACTAGAATTAGTACAAAAAAGTCGAATCCATCCAGTAGTCCAAGCTCTGAGGTCAGACCGGCCACCATCCAAGAAAAACTAGGTGTTAGAACATCATAGTCTCAATTTTGTAGAAAGGTAATGCATGTATTCCCTAGCGTGTTATTGCTTTACCTAGGAACATAGACAACTATCTAGATTCAGAAGTACATTTTTGAAAATACCATGCCATATGTTGACTAAAGTGTGAGAGACAATAAGGGGGGTAGTCCTCACCATTACAAGAAAACAATCAAATGGGGGTTAATCCACACCCTTAGGTTAGACCATCTCAACAAAATAGGGTGATACACCAAAGAGGAAAAAGAACTAAACGACTAAGTCTAAAACCCAATGGATGTGAGGGGGATAAATGTGTTAGGTAAAGTCAATTTACATATACATTACCAAACTTACATGACAAAAGAAACTAATTAACTGATCGTAACTCTCATCAAAATTTGAATGAACTTCGAAGAAGTAATAAGGAAACCAAAAAGAGGGTTAGATAAAGCTTTTATATAAAAAATCAAGCCAATAAATAGTCCTATGTTTTAAAAAAAGAGAGGGTAAGAGAGCATAAAAAGGGTTGAGAGAACCTAAAATAAAGGCAAGAAAAAGAGAAACCTAGAATAAGAAAAAATTAAATGATCAGGAAAAAATAAATTATAATACAACAAAAGCACTAAAATACTTTAATCCAAAACCGGTATGCTAGTCAAAAGACTTTTCAAATTAAAAGTTAGAAACATAGCAAAGATTTTCATCTAGACAAGACTTTTGAAAAAAATAAAAGATAGAAACATATAAAAGAATTTCTATATATAATTGTTTATATATAGAGAGATATATATCAATATAGGTACATTTTCATCATTATAAGGTAATAAATAAATGCATACATATTGTCAAACATCCTATAGAAAATTAGTAATTTAAGTAAAGGAAAAAGTTTTTTTAATTTAAAAAACCTAAAGAAAGAACCAATTTGAAATAAAATATAAGACCTGTGTAAATATACATGAAATATAAAAGCAAAAAATGCACTAATAAAATGCTAAGACATTGATGAGGGAAGGACACATGGTAGTAGAGCGACAATGTAGGAGCAAGGGAAGTAATTTAGTTTCCCAACAAGTATCATTTTATGTTGAACAAAGCCACAAACACAGCTCCGAGGCAAGCACTACAAGAGCCAATCTACGTAAAGAGAGCCAGGGTTTATGAGAGGAGACAATCACTGGCAAGATGGGAGAACTCAGCATAAAAGCAACACGGGAGAAGCTTTGAAAGCCTGAAAAAGCTACAGAATGTTTGAGGAAGGTGAGAGAGAAAGCAAGGTAAAGTAGTTCTAGAGTGCAAGGAGTCGTCAAAGAATAGAGGGGGTTGAAGTCACCTGGAGAGTGTTAAGAGTTGTGGGGAAACAATGTTAAGTTCTAAATTGTTAGAAGGCTAGGGCAAGGGGGTTTATAAGGTAATGAAAAAAGGGGCATCAAGCAGCATAGTAAGGGTTAGTTATGAAGATTGCTAGAGGAGAAAAGGGAATCGGGGTGTGTGTGTAAACATGAGAAAGGGACTCGAAGGGGGAGTGTGTAAATGTGTATGTGTGGGGGGGAAATATATATGACTAAATCAAAGAGAAAAATATGTTGGAGAAGGGGGAAGTATGGAAGTGTATGAGTGTGTGTGTGTGGGGGGGGGCCGGAACCTTGGGCAATTTGTGTGGGCTTAAGAGTGTGTATTTATGGGAAGTGTGTGTATGTGTTATTAACTAGGAAAGAATTCAATGCATGAGACCAAGTCTTCATTCTATCCCTTTGACTCATGGTAAGCATTTCTTCTTAGGTGCTATTTGCCTTGTTCATGATGATATAACTTATGTTAGCATATATGTTATTAGCACACTTGTGTTAGCACATTGTTATTAGCACGAACATTAGCATCTTTGTTATAAGCACAATTTTTGTATTAACACAACTCTTATTATTAGCATATTGTTATTAGCACAACGTATGTTAGCATATTTGTTATTACCACAATGTATGTTAGCATATTTGTTATTTGTTAGCATACAGTTATTAGCCCAAATGTTAGAAAATGCAATCTTCCTTGATATAGAGAGATTGAATTGAGAATATCTTAAAGTGAGAAATGTAGGGCTTGAAGTCATCTATAACTTTCTTTCAAAAGTTAGGTCAAGATTGACCTATAACTTGCTAGAAAGTCCATGAATTAGTGGAAATTGGAATGAGTTGCAAATCTTCAACCACAGAAGGGGAATCATAATGAAGGTCACTTGAGAAAAAGGTGGACAACCTAAGCTCATCCTTGAGCTTTTCTCCCAAAATTCCATGTAGAAAAAAAATGATAAGCTCAATGGGATATGGCTTCAAGATGGAGAAGATAGGAGAGTCACATGATCACGAGGATAAGTACAAGATGACCAAGATAAATGCTCAAAACCTTTCATACTTTTCATGAACCAATTACACACACATCACTCTCATTTCCACATCATCAACATTGACATCAATCAAGCTTGACCTATACACACTCAAAGTTCACTTGACACTTCACATATTCAAACAAACTCTCTTTGACACCGCTCTCAAATACACACAAATTGTACACATACTTAGTGCAAAACATGAACACATGAGCAAGACCTATGGTGGTATGCAATATGTTGACCTTGATCTGAGTGAAGTGGTTTTCAATTGTGATTTTTGCATATTTCACCATGCTAAGTTGTACATTGGAAAATACAATATGAATGTAAGACCAAGGGAGGAGATGTAGTTTAAAAACTATGCTAATAGGGTAGGTCTCAAGAAAGAATGGAGCCATGAAGGGAGAGAATAAGGGAGTCTAGAGGATATGTAAACTAAATGTAAGAAGAGACAAATTCAATCGTGTGAAATAGAGGATAGGGATAGCATCAAAACATAAAGATTATATGAGTTAGAGTAGATCTGATTTGGGAGCTATAAGCATGAAGCATGAAGTATGCATGCTATGTGTGATTTTAGTAAGAACATAACAAGGAGACCATATGTAGAGCAATTACCTTAGCCTTACAATAACATTTATGACTACTTCTAGTAGCATCTACTAGCAATACCTACTCTAGCCTTCTACCACGGAGTTTGTGGAAGGACTCTAGTATGAAGTTTTATAGCAAGCCTAAAGCTTTTAAATTATGAAAAGAAGAACTATGTTGAAATTTTTTTATTTTTTTGTAATTTTTAATGAAAGAAAACTATGCCACTACGCTCCAAATGGATCACTGGAACTACCATCATCCTTCTATTTCTCTAGTTGTCACTCAGGAATATGCTCAGTATTGATGCTGAACAAAATGAGCAAAATAGCATATTAATGACCTTGTTGCTCAAGCTTTTGATTCTCATATTATCTCTGAATCTAATATCAATACAACTCTACATATATATTTAATGTAGTAATTTTAACCAATGGAAGTACTTGCAAAGTTAACTTATCTTAATCTCACCACTAATGCAATATGATGATGTAAAGAGAAAGGGAAATACATGTGGCTGCACAAACAATGCATAAACTTGTTTCATTTTTATTTTTATTTTTTAATAAAAATGTTTTATTTAAAAAATACATGTTTTGTAATTTATACTCCATCACTAAAGCTATTGTTTTTTAGGTTGTGATCGAGAGCTATGCCATGAATGTAATGTGTATTATCTAGGTGCTCACTTATAATGTCTAGTAGTAGTAGACCAATGAAGTCACTAATGCATCCACATACTCACATATCATGTGTGGTAGTAGATGCAATACAATCACTAATGCATCCATGTATATATTCATTTCTTAAGGATTCAACAAAACATAAAAGTAGACATTGTCTTCCTATAATGTTGAGTGACCATTTTATTTATGAGGTACATTTTCTTTTTTCAAACCTCCACTATGTACAAACAAATCTCACCACCAAGGTTTAGAACATGTTCAACAATATTCATGTTTTTCAAATTAGAGGCAATGCAAAGAAAAAATGGGTAGGTATTGATGTTGAAAAAAATATGGAACAAGAGTTAACTAGCATATTCATGACTTGCTCGAGCTTTTGATTCTCATATTATCTATGCATCATCATAACTCGACATCTATATTTTATATAGCAACTTCAACCAATGGAAGTACTTACAAAGTTAACTTGTCTTAATCTCACCATTAATGCAACATGATGATGTAAAGAGAAAGGGGAACATGTATAGCTAAACAAACGATGCATAAATTTGTTTTATTAAAAACAATCCATGTTTTGTCATCACTATGTCTAGGGGGTGAGGGATCATTGTTGGCTAATTTGATGATGCAGATATTATTGTATGCAAATGACATAGTCCTCCTATCTTCCTCACCAATATGCCTACAGAGGCACTTGAAGGACCTAGAGGTGTGTTGCAGAGAGAGAGAACTGACAGTCAACCTTGGTCTTTAACACCTCACGAACAATGCTTCACCAACACAGCTTCACTTATCCAAGGGAGCCCATGGAAATTGTTTAGTTGTACACTTAACTAGGGGCAACCTTTGCATGTCCAACCTTCACAAAGATCCACACAACCAGGGTGCAACTTACATGAGGGTAGGGAGCTCTAGCTTGGCTAGTTTCAGGCACACTTCTAGGGCCTCCTGATTAAGGGATGGCTATTCAACACATCAGTGAGCCCAACGACCATGTACACGGCACCTTCTGGGGGGAGATGACCTATCAGCAACTTGGTGGCGATGTTTCGAGAGGTTGCAGGTGACTATGGGAGCTAGAATGATTTGGAGCAAGCCCTCAATCCCCTACCAGATCATACAAGTAGAGTTCGGCATAACATCGCTCCAGGTTGATGCCATCTTCCGAGCAGTCATTTACCTCCACAGGGTCTAGGCTTTATTTAGAGAGAGATTATCAAGATTGGCACTAGACTTATCTATCTGACAAGCTAAGAGCGTCAGGTTTAGCATGGCTTGGCATGCATACATATCCAAACAGTTTTACAGCTAGGGCATCCAGATGGACTGTCTCCCCCCCTTTCAGTACATCTTAGATGCCCTTGACCATCTAATCCCATGGGAGGAGATCAACCATATTATACAATTGGACCTACTCCAGCTTCATTCGTCATGGGCTTTTAGGGGGGGAGGGGGGGGATCAAGAGTTCCCCACCAAGATCCGGTTCTATCGTGATCACTTCTATCAATGGATAAAGTGATTATCATACCCTAGTACTTAGAGAATAGACGACTCTCACATGCTTTGAGAATCGCCTAGGATGGATGTGGGTCTCATCTCATTAGTTGAGGATTGAGGTAGGGAGAGCCACTTGTACACCCAAAGAGCATCGGGTATGTACACTATGCACATTGGAGGTGGAGACACAGAATCAATTCATGTGCACTTGCCCTATATATTATGAGATCCGAGGAAGATATCATTGCTTAATTTGGGAGGGACATGGGTTTGGGCCTTTCTCCTAGCTCATCCAGTTCCAAGACCAGAGGTCTTAGCAAGCCCTCTACATATGCCCACAGTGGCTTGTACATCTCTCTCTCTCTCTCTCTCTCTCTCTCTCTCTCTCTCTCTCTCATGCACACGTGCTCCAAGCATGCATGCAAACATGCACGCTGAGGGTGTACATTCATGCACATGGGCATGCACACATATGCATGCATGCATATGCACATCTGACGTGTGTGCGTGCGTACATGTCTCTGTGTGTGTACGCATGCACACGTGTGTGCACGTGTGCATGCACACATGCATGCACACGTGACGTGTGCGTGCATGCATGTGTGTGTGCATGGGTGCGTAAAAATATTGACAAAATGTGTTAGTTATACAGTGCAAAAGTACATGCTTGCCTAAAGTATCTTGAGTACATTAGCATATATAATCAAATAAAATTTCCAAGGAAGTTTAATTATGTCATGTATTGAGTGCCTAATAGTGGTAAGAGGCCTAGGGTGCACTATTTAAGGGTGCAGTGTATATGATTGAAAACAACAGTGCATTGATTCCAAAAGAGGACAAAATTTCGCTACACAAGGTACAAAATGCAACCTCATGCAAGATAATTTGAAGATGGAAAAGAGAGGTGGGGTTACCAAATGGCATCTATGATTCAAAAAACACCAATAAACGCTAATGTTTAATTAAGCTTTAATAATGCAAGGATAAAGTGAAATTTTGAAGCTAAGGGTAGATACACAAGAGAATGGATCTAATTTAGATGGGGTAAATTTGGAACATCAAAAGCTTATAACATAATTGGTTGGAATAATTATAAAAACAAGTTTCATATGCAACCATAAAGCAAGGCCTTACAAACAGGAATGTTTTTTACAAGTCAATAATAATGATGAACATTTGTAGTTACCGCTAAACGACATGAGAAACATAGGCACTCAATCCAATAAAGGCATGTCAATCCATGGACAACAAGCTTATTTCTTTCAAGCTCTACAAAAGTTGTGTTGCTCAGTACTTCAAAACACTTCGAGCAAACAAGGTGAAGTAAATCAATGATTTAAGTTAGTGTAATGATTTTCATCTTGATGGGATGATCTCAATTAGATTCAAAATGACTTATTACAAACATGAATTCTCTACCAAAATCATGGATGAATCCCATCTAAATCTACAAGGCCATAAAAACAAGGCTCTTTTTACTTGCAATATAGTTTTTCCTACAGTGGTTCTTCTTCAATTACAGATGTTATAAGAGCATAGAACAACTTTCAAAAAACTTGTGTCAGCTGACTGGTGCAAGCATTGCCTCTGTCACTGCATGCGCACAACTTTTATCTTGATTCTTCATGATAAGTGAGTACCCTCATAAAGAGTAATATGATAAATTGATCCACACACGTAGAATTATTATATTTTGAGTTTCCAACACTTGTGCACTAACATTACCTGTTTGCTCTGCAATGAATTAAAAAAGGAATCTCTTCCAAATGCTAAATATACCATTAAAAAATAGTGCTGAACTTGCATTCCTTGGGACATTCATCATTTGGTTTCAATCCAACTGCTTCGAACCTTGAGATGACAAAATCAATTACAAGAGATCATACCGCTCGATATCAAACAGGTTATGTAAGAAGTTGATCTCAAGGGGAATCACAAAAATGAGATAGAACAATCGGGAGAATTAAAATCTCTCCAAGCATCAGGCGATCCTTTTTTGCAAAACACTCCACCCCACTAAAGCTTTAATCATTAAAAAATCACATTGGTACTGTTACATATTGAAATATTTTACCTACAAGGGAGGAAATCAAGAAAATAGAGGATCAGATGAAGGGCACAGCATCTCTATGCATGGAGGTACAAATAACAAATCTCCAAATCACAATAACATAACTCATTAAGATCAAACATGGAATCTATGTGCATATTAACTTATCATCATCGAACACCCTCCCAAATAAGCGCACATATATAAGAGCACAACCACAAATAAACAAAAGGGAAAGGCAACCATACTGTCCACAATTTCTACCCATTTGCAGCACCTCAGTAGCAGACATATTTTAGGCAGAAAAACCAAGACATTGAACAGACTTCAGCAACCTCCTCAAAATTTCTACTACACAGGAAGATCCATAATCTCTCATCTTGCAATGAAATATGTCCATCGAAGGGATATTTCCGATGAATTTCCATCCTTTAGGGGACACACGTGCTCATGGACCTTCACAAACAGTTGCTCTCACAACTCGAATGTGAACTATTGACAGTTTCAAGAGTTTCACTCATTCAACCAAATCCAGTCAGAAGCACCTGAGACAGAGCTCCCTCATAGCATCCATAAGCATATCCCTTCAAGCATCCATACATGTTATACCATGCTCAAAGTGGATCTCAATCCCACAGGAAATCAACTTGTGCTAGGTTAATTTACAATACTCAGAGGGTACAGAGCAGTTTCTATCGTTCTAACAGCTACCTTGATTCGTTCTTTCATACTCTCATTATCACACTCAACACCTTTGCTGGCATAGTCAACCGTTGCAACAACTCCATCAACTGTCACCGTGAATTTCTCAGTCTCTCTATCCAATTTCACATTTCCAAACAAAGAGACCAATATGGAGTGAATTATCTTCATGCCATCTTTCTCCGATTTGGCCTCCTTGAAACCATTGACACTAGGTTCCGATCCAGAAATTGGATGTGAATTCAACTTTAAGATCATGGCAACAATTGAGTCTGCCACCATGTCACTGACTGGGTCTGAGACCCATTGCAAAACTACAAAATCTGTACCTTCCTGTATTATGGTGACTTTATCATGTACTTTCAACGAAGTGTTTTCTGCTTTTGGCAACATCTCTATTCTCTCACACATCTGCTGTAGCCTATGCCGAAGTACTGCAAAGGACCCTTTGTACGGAACTGACTGGCCCTGCATTACACTGCCTGTAGTCAATTGAGTGTAAACATGCAGGCCTTCTGGAGCCATAAGCTGGTAGGTGAAGCCCTTCCTGACTAATAAACCGCTCACTGAGTCTCCTTCTTTTGGAGTCTTCTCTGCCAATCTGCCAATTGCCTTGGCTGTCTTCTCCCCCTTGAAAAACATCTCCACTGTTTGGCAATTCTTAGGAGACAAAACATTTACATTCTGATCTGCAAACTGGGTTTGCAGCTTTGCTTTCAGGCGACCCATCTCGTTGGCCTCTCCATGAACTAGAATGATATTAGGAGGCCTCAGCTCATTCAAAAATGTACTTGTCTGATTGAAGTCTGCATGCGCAGAGAAGGAGATGTAGTGTACACTCATATTCAGGGGAACCACCAATCCACTCATTAATGTCACCTCCTTGGGTTCACTCAGGATTGTCTTAGCAAGAGTACCCTCCACTACATATCCAGGTATCACGCAGGAATTCTTTTTGTCCTGGCACCATAAATCAAAGAGTTGTCTTGACATCCCACTCTGAAGAATTCCCGGGCTAGCCATAACCACAAAGGTGTAAGAAAACAATACAACGTCTGTGCTCAACAGATAACAAGATCTCGTATGCAAGAGAGAAAAGCAGATAGTATGGAGAATAAAAAATTTGATTACTGTAAAACTGATACAATAGATGGCGCTGCCTCCTAGCCGTGCGCTCCTGTGTGAGAAGCTTTGATGGCGTGCTGGAAACAGTAGAGGACGGAGGTTGGATGCTAAGGAATCAGGGTTGCTGTAGCCAGTGATGATTATGGGCTTCACGGGCTTGCTCTTATATAGCCATCAGTCGTAGTCGGTTAGACCCAATTGGGAGACCGACCCAGTCGGCCCAAAACGGCCGACTCGGTTCCGAAATAGGCTACCGACCACACGTTAGAGGTCGGTTCCGAAATAGGCTACTGACCACACGTTAGAACCGTGGCGCAGAATAGAGCAACCACCTACGGTTACCGTGGCCCAGAGCCCACCATCCGAGATCATCTGGGGCTCCAAACGGGCCCCGCAGCCCGAGAGTGGACTGCCTCGGGAAATGCTCCGTCTTCCCTCAGTGCGGTCAGCCATGGGATGCCTTCCCGCACTTGCATGTAGCCTAGTTGGCAGTGTGCCAACTCTATCTGAAGCCGTCCAGCCATCAGGCCACACATGGCCCCCATCTGGTGTCCAAACCAGGACCTACCGGATAACCGAGCTACTCAAATGCTTTCTCCTCATATGGGAGGCTTACAAGTAGAGTTAGCTGGTTCCCGCGTAGTTACACGAGAGTGGAGCATTGATATCTAACACCGCCCCTCAATGTCCATCCGCAAGTGAACTTACTTTTTTGACCCAATGCCAAGTCGATGAAGATGCCTCTCCAGCAAGTCTCTTCCAAGAGCCTTCGTGAAGACGTCCACAGCATTCTCTGTAGTCGGACAGTACACCAAGTCGATCTCTCCATCCATGATGAGCTCACGTACAAAGTGATATTGAATCTCAATGTGTTTTGTGCGAGCGTGGAACACAGGGTTCTTTGCAATTGCCATGCAACTCTGATTGTCACATGATAACTGCGTAGGCTTGTTCTGCACTACACCCATGTCCCCCAAAATCCTCCTCAACCACACTGCCTCACAAGAAGCAAAGCATGCTGATTTGTACTCAGCCTCGGTAGAAGAAAGAGCAACTGTAGGTTGCTTCTTGCTGACCCATGACACAGCTCCAGATCCTAGTGAGAAATAGTAACCTATCACTGATCTCCTACTGTCCACATCTCCTGCCTAATCCGAGTCACAGAATCCGGTCAAGATAATGTTGCCCTTGGTATAGGTGATGCCATAATCAAGTGTGCCTTTGATGTATTTCAGCACCTGCATCCTTGCCCTCCAATGGTTCTCTCGGGGCTTATTGGGAAACCTGCTTAGTACACCAGTCGCAAAGCTGATGTCCGACCGCGTGTTGCACAAGTAAATCAAACTGCCGACAAGCCTTCTGTACTTCGCTTCGTTGACCAGTGGTGATGAATCCTCGTTTGAGAGCTTCACGTCAACCTCCATAGGGGTACCAACTATCTTGCACTCAGCCATGCCAAATGCCTTCAATATCTCTCCAGCATACTTCAGTCGCAAAATTCATGTCCGGCCGCGTGTTGCACAAATAAATCAAACTGCCCACAAGCCTTCTGTACTTCGCTTCGTCCACCAGTGGTGATGAATCCTCGTTTGAGAGCTTCATCTCAACCTCCATAGGGGTGCCAACTGTCTTGCACTCAGCCATGCCAAATGCTTTCAGTATCTCTCCAACATACTTCAGCTGTGAGATGAAGATCTGTTTTGACTCTTGCCAAACTTCAATCCCCAAACAGAAATGCATCAGTCCAAGGTCTGTCATTTCAAACTCGCTTGTCTGCGAGATCTTTTCTTCACGGTTCCCTGTTATGACAAGGTCGTCCACGTAAAGGACCATGATCATACACCTACCTCCTTCTCTGTAGATATACAAATTTGCATCAGATGGGCTCCTCCTGAACCTGTTTTGCAGAAAGTAGGCATAAATCCGCTGGTACCACACTCGTGGGGCCGGTTTCAACCTGCCGTAAAGTGCCTTCTTTAGCTTACGGACTTTACCTGCTGAACCAGGGATCACAAAACCTGGTGGTTGTTCCACGTATACCTCCTTCTCGAGATCTCCATTCGGAAAGGCGGATTTTACATCCATCTGAAACACGGGCCAACTTTCCTGTGCTGCTAAAGCCAAAACACTGCGAATTGTGGTTAGTCGAGCTGTGGGAGCAAAAGTATCCTGATAATCAAAACCATATACCTGTGCGAATCCTTTTGCCACGAGCCGAGCCTTGTACTTATCCAACGTGCCATTGGACTTGTACTTGGTCTTGTATACCCACTTGGTGCCGATTACCTTGTGTTTTGGTGGTCAATCCACAAGGTCCCAAGTTTTGTTCTTCATTATGGAGCCATACTCTGACTGCATAGCCTCCATCCACCTATCATCACCCTGTGCCTCTTCAAGACACTTGGGTTCTTCAGCACGGATCACCTCTATCATCAAAGCGTAGTTGACTAAGTGTTCTTGCGCCCTTCTTTGCTCCTCTAATCTCTTAGACCGGTGGTTTTCGAATGGTTCCTCCTCAATGGCTGGAGGTTCTCTTCCGTCCAAAAGCTGCTTTACCCACTTCGGGAATGGCCGTTGCCATTGTGGTTCTGCAGACTCTTCTTCCTCTTCTTTATCTTGAATCCTCCCAAGCACCGTTGGGGGAGTTCGGTTTGCTGTTGGTGGTTGTACTGGATGGATATCCTGGTCGTGGTTGTCTGGGAAGGAATCATCCTCCTCCAATTGATGCGGCTGTTCTGAGAAGACCACATCGCGACTTACTATTACCTTCTTGGCAACAGGATTATAGAGACGGTAACCCTTCGCCTCTTCACTGTAGCCCAAGAAAATACACTTCCGGCTCTTCAGTTCCCATTTGGTCCTATTAGCATCAGGGACATGCACAAAACAGTCACATCAAAAAACTTTGAAATGTGCAGCTGAAGGTTTCTTACGAGAAAAGGCCTGCAGTGGAGTCATCCCGTTCACAGCCTTCGTGTAGCTACGATTCAGAATGTAAACTGCCGTGTTACATGCTTCAGCCTAGAAAGTCTTTGGTAAATCTTTCCCTTTCATCATACTCCTGCCCATTTCATAGATGACGCGCATCTTGCGCTCTGCTACTCCATTTTGCTGTGATGTATGTGGCGGGGGTTTTTGCCTTTTGATCCTGTGACTTTTGCAGTAACTTTCGAATTCACTTGATGTGAACTCACCACCTCTGTCTGATCTCAACTTCTTCACCTTCCTCCCCGTTTCTTTCTCGACCATTATATGCCATTCTTTGAACTTACTAAAAGCCTCATCTTTAGTCTTCGGGAAGTATATCCATATCCTTCTACTGTAGTCGTCAATCAGCGTCATGAAGTAGTAGGAACCACACAAAGCTTCCGTCTCCTGACCCTGCTTCACTTGAACCAGCTTCAGCTTCATCCAATATTGCCACAGAATCCACCTCTTTGAGAACAGCCAAGCACTTTTGCTTCCACCCTTCAAGGCTCTCCCGAACATTTCAAGGAACATGGGGCATGGCCATGTATCTTTATTTGGCACATGCAAGATGGTCCTTCACACGGGTGACACTCCCCGATTTGACCTCTCCACAATACAAACATCTCCACTTCTTAGATCCACCGGACCCTTACGTAGTTCCCCACTTTCTCTACATGTTCCCAGAATGGATCCGGAGCCATGTGACCTACGAGTGAGGAATAGAAAAATTGGAGCTGAGAACTTGAGTAGAAGAGGCTGTTTTGGACCTGAGAATTTAAAAAAGTGGGTCGAGCAGTGAGAGCAAGCAGATAAAGAGGGTGTTTTGGAGCTGGGAAGACGGGGCTTTTTGGAGCTCAGAACTCAGAAAAAGGGAGCTGAGAAAAAGGGGCTGTTTGGGAGCAAAAAAACTAAAAAAAAAGGGCTGTTTTGGAGCTGGAAAAAATGCTGGGACAGCCTGTTTCAAGCTAGCCTTGCCAATGTGTGCAAGAGGGGGAGTGGGAGCTGCCAAAGGAGAGTAAGATGAAATGGCTGGAGGGGAGCACTCAGCAAATGAACATCGCATGCTCTAGGTGGGAAGCAAGAAAGAAATGGCAACGGGCGCCCACAGACTGTTTTGGGGCAGAGGAAAATGCCTATCCTGAAATGGCATTTCTGTTTCAGAAAACATTTCCGAAACGCCGTACCGTTTTGGGAGCCCTGAAATGGCATTTCTGGAGACTACGCAAGAGGGTGAATAGATTGTTCGAGAATATGCTGAGAATGTATGTGGATGAGAGTCAAAAGAATTGGGTTAAGTTATTGGCTCTAGTAGAGTTTGCCTATAACAGTTCATGGCATTGATCTATTAGGACGTCTCCATTCAACGTGTATGGACATGATTGTAGCATATCAATTAATTTATCTGGTCCCACAAATAGGGTATAAGTCTCTACAAAAATCCTTTGAAATTAAGGAAAAAGACTTTTAAATGATCAAAGAATGCATGAGCATTGAGAATATACATTTTTCGTATTTTTGCCATCAGAATATTAACATCGGTCATTTTTTAAAGACAAATATATATGGGAAGACGATTCATTTTAATAAAAGCGTGTATTGGTAAAAGGATGGTCCAAAGATCAGGAAAAATCCTTTGAGAGTAAGGAAAAAGACTTTAAAATGATCAAAGGATACATGAGTATTGAGAATATACATTTTTTGTATCTTTGTCATCGGAATATTAACATCGGTCAAATATATATGGGAAGACGATTCATTTTAATAAAAGCATGTATTGGTAAAAAGATGGTCCAAAGATCAGGAAAAAGCAGTTTGGACTTGGCCTTTTTGCTTGGATTTCTCTCAAAATTCTAAAACGCAGATTTGAGGCCTAAGATTTGGAGATAAAGACGAAAGTTGTAAGGAAACAAAGAACAGTCAGAAGTCGTCTTATTGATTATTTTCAGATTACGCACTATTTGGGAGATACAGGGCTTTGAACTGGGCTGTTTTTCTAGTGTTTATTTAAAATAGCGAACTGGGCTGTTTCGTAGATACGCACTATTTCGTAGATACAGGGTTCCGAAATAGCGAACCAAAGCGATGGCTTTATTTCTGAAAAGCAAGGTTGTTTTTGGGAAAAGTAGATTCGGAAGAAGCTTCATGCGTGCAGATTTTGAGGCGAATTGAGAAAGACTCTTAACCAAGATTGAGATTGAGATTGAGATTGAGACCCAGGTTTCAAGAATAGATTTTGAGTTCAAGATTGAGATTGAGATTTGTATTTCATCTCCAACTGTGATTGAAATTAGGATTGTGATTGTTTTTGAAAAAAAAAAAAAAGGATTGTGATTGTGATTGTGATTGAGATTGTGAATGAGATATCGGAGGTAGAGCATGGAGTGACAGGGTGGTACATCTCTCCTCAACGAGAAGTGTTTCCTTTGTGAAGGTCTATTTTTGGAATATAGAAACTGTTTCTTTTTTAATTTTCAAATTGTGATTTCATGTGGAAACTCGACTTCTGTAATTGGGTGCCTCACAGTTTTGGAGTTCAATAGTCTTGAGTGTTAGGTGGTTGACTGTCTTAACTCCCATGCACGTAGTGTTACCTTTTTTTTTAGTACGCGACATATGGTATGCATCTATTACTCAAAGCTATGGTTTTTTTTTTAATGGTCTATATGATTCCATGGTCTTGTTCTACGACCTTTACACCGAGGCACACTTGGACTTGCCTATTCTAACCGAGGGAGGCAAATTTTACTATTTGCTTGCTCTTATGAACATCTTCTATGGTGTGAGTATCGTTATTTTACTTATAGATTTGACATATCCATCGTTATATTTTACTTATAGATTTAGCATAGCACAATATTGTTGAATTTTATAGCGTACCAAAGAAGAAATTTTTATGCACATAGGAACACTATAGATAGATTGGGTTTCGGTGGTGCACTCCGACTTCCCCGCAAATGGATTTAAGGCCAATTTCAATATTTAAATAGCAGTCCACACTCCTTTCACAAATTAGGGTGTACACGTTATAACTGATGGAGGAGAGAACCATAGTCAACGCATCTAGTGCGCGAAGCACATACGATTCGGGACTACACAAGCTCCTGAGAAATGAAAACGAAAATCTACTAAGGGAGAGAAGCATTACAAGTACAGTTTTGCCTTTGTAAGTCATGTAAACACAGGAACGACCAACTTCATTGCCTGCTCCGAGAGAGGAGTGATATCGAGCTTGTCACCTACTCCTTTGATAGAGTCTTTGCGCTTCAAGGGATTGGCAGAGCTGATAGAGTTCATAGCTGCAAGTGAGAGGAATTCCCCAAGGAAAAGGCTCAAGGTGCCTTGAATTTTAAGGAGGTTCTATTCTATAGCTATTCACTTGTTAACATGAAACGAAATGCACTCTCAGCCCCTTCACACCACCTACCCTCCCAATCGAATTCGAGGATGGATGCCGCGCCTCGTCACTCGTGGTTCATATCCGACGGGCCCGCGGCCACCAGTATTACACGTTTTTTTATGAGTGGCCACCGAGTGTGGTCGTTCACACCACCCGTTGGTTCTCTCTTTATTGCCAAGCTGCATCTAATATTATGTCAAGGAAAAGCAAACATTGGCTTGTGGCTTCAGTGAAACCTTGCAAAAGAACCACTCACATCATTTCACGGCCCTTTTTTGGCACGTGCACATGGGTTGGGCAACCTCCATATGCCGCCCACTATTTTCTTGTGCAAGTGGGCGGGACCACTTTTTTCATTATGCCACCTAAGACCAGTGCCCTCCTTCACATACATTTTTTGAGGGTGGGCAGCGAGTGGTCTGAACCCACCCTAATTTATGTGATTAGTGTAGCGGTTGGAGGAGATCGAATGAGCCAATCATGTAACAATTGGGGGAGTTGGCCATGGAGTATGCGGCCTTCATGGGTCGGACACAAATCTTTTGTATCAGTGTCCAGGCCCAATCCCCTAATTGGGCCAATTAGGACAGCAACCCTTCATAACACCTTTTGGAAGATGGCCAGTAGGTGATTTGAACCCAACGTAAGTCTAAAAATCACTAATAGGCTTGCCTTTAGAGGAAACGTCAAAAAACAAAAAAAGTGTATACCTTACATCCGTACAACTTGGAGATTTCTTCCTCACACAATTGCTCCATTCAAGCATGACCGTTTCATAACAAATCCTTGATGGTTCAAAAATGATTCCACATATAGAACATACATACATGTGTGTGTGCGTGCGTGCTATGTACATATGTAAGTATATATATGTTGTCGTATATTTATTTACAACACACACAATGTTTTTTTTTTTTTAAATCCATTTGTATTATATTACAACAAACTATGAAATTACCCCCCCAAAGAAGAGGGGACAAGTAGTTACAAGCTCAAAATATCTCATTATGGGACAAAAAAGTACGATAGTCCAGATCCCGTGCATGTAGGCAATCAAAGAATGATTGAAGGACATGATCTTTGCTTTATACATGCCTACGCACTATTGATCCTGCTACTTACTAGCTACGCAATTCTTCTCTTAAATATGTTTTTGCAACATAAAGAATTATGGGTAAGAACCTTTGTAGATTCGAAAATGCCTACATATTTCCTATCTCATCATCTTCTTTTTAGTCAGAATTAAACTAACACTCAAGCCAGTGAAAGTGCTTTCCATAGTGATATGGAGCGGGGCACCATGGCTTAGCAACACTGCGTGAGTATCCTCTCTTACGTGATTTATGTGCAAATCATCCACTAGGTCAGTTCACTATCGCTAGGATCAAAGAGGTTTTCTTGCAATATTGATGTTCCTCCAATGTGGTCTAAGTTCTTTTTATCCTCTAAAGGAGCAATGTGTTTCCTTAATAACTAGTATAATCCCTAAGTTGTTTATACCATTGCAAATATGGGCAATATATATTTTTATGAATGTAGCGTGATACCTCACTTACAATGGGAAAGCTAACTGAAAGTCATAAATGTTTAAGATGTATTTGAGCAAATATGGAGAGAGGAGAGGAGAAGAATGGAGATGAGGAGAGAAGGTACAACTAGAGAGCACACCACAAGTTACTATAACTGTACACAAGATTTAGTTGAAAATAAAGAATATACAAAATCCCTTTAGGGTTAGGGTTAGGATTTCCAACCCTTTCCTTTTTAGCACTCTTTAGTGTTAGTGCTATGCACATATGATCACATGATGTTGAGATGAATCCTCAACACCTTCCCTTAGGATCAATATTATGAAGTAGGCCTTCCCTCAAGATGATGATTATGGGGAAAGAAGGACTCAACATTACATTCCATCGCACCCCTTTAATGGGAATATCCTTCCTCTGCGTGTCGATCCAAGAGCTTGTCGATATTTCTCAAACAACTCTTTCCCAAGTGGTTTGGTAAAGTTGTCTGTAACATTCTCTTTGTTGTCACAATGTTGCAATGTGACATCACCAAGTAACACTCTTTCTTTAATGAAGTGCTCTCTAACATCAATGGGCTTTGTCTTGGAGTGACATACTAGATTCTTGGCTAATGCTTAAGCTGATTGATTATCACAGTATATTGTTGTTGTCGTCTATTTCTGACAATAGTCTTCTAAGCCATATAGCCTGACATGCACCTATTGTGAGTGCCCTATATTCTGCTTCTTTTTTTAAGACAAAGAAATAGTTGGCTGCTTGTTTGACAACCATGATATAGCCCCTTGACCAAGGAAAAATGCATATCCTTGTGTGGATCTCTTGGACTTATGATCTCTTGCATAGTCATTGTCACATTATCCATGCAACCTTGGATGATTTACTATATATTCTATTCCAAACTGTCTTGTGCCTCCGATGTATCTCAATACTCTCTTGGATGCATTCCAATGAGACTATTTTGGATTTGCCATAAACTGTGCAATTGAACTTATTGCATAACAAATATGTGGCCTTGTGATAGTCAAATATATAAGAGATTCAATGAGCTACCGATAGTACTTGTCATTGATTATAGGCTATTCTGGATCTTTTGTAAGTTTCAAACTTTGTTCCATGGGAGTGGTTGCAATCTTGCAATCTGCCATATGAAACTTTTTAAGGAGACTATCAACATTATTTTTCTGGCTCATGAAGGTGCCGTCATAGTCTCTTCAGAACTCAATACAAAGATAATAATTCATAAGTCCAAGATCTTTCATGTCAAACTCTACAGATAGGTCTTGTTTCAACTTCTTGATGAAGCTTTCATTGCTTGCTGTCATAATCAAATCGTCTACATACAAAAGTGCAATAGTGTTATCTTCCCCTTGAACTTTGTAGTATACAATATGATCTGCATTAGACTTCATGTATCCTAGATTAGCAAAATACTTGTCAATTCTGCTATACCAACTTTTGGGTGATTGCTTTAAGCCATAGAGACTTTTCTTGAGATGGCAAACCTGATGCTCTTCCTTGGTTCAATATACCCTATTGGTTGCTGCATGTAGACTTCCTCATCAATTAATCATTGAGAAAAGCATTCTTGACATCTAGCTAGTACAAATTCCATTTTCTATCGCTAGTGATATCAAAAAGCTTATGGAACCCTTCTTTGCTACTGGAGCATAAGTCTCATAATAATCTTGACCATATTGTTGTGCAAAATCTTTTGCAACTAGTCTGGCTTTGTTCCTTTCAATGCCTCCATCTAGATTGTACTTCACTTTATAAACCCATTTGTTTGCAATGGCGTTCTTTCCTGGTGCAAGGTCACGTAATTTCCAAGTATTGTTCATTCATAGCAGTTTGCTGTTCTCGCTTGTCAATTTGCATCTTTAAAGTACACTGGCTCTTCTGTAGCCATGATGGCAGTCTCACAAGAGCATAATTTGTAGTTTTAATCTAAATTGCTTTGTCTTTCTGAGCATATGACAATCTGGCAGGTGGTTTGCTTTACCTAGTAGACCGTCTGAGTCGCTATTCTTCTCGTGGGTTCTCTGGCAATTCTCGCTCTTCTTCCTCAACCTTTTCTGTAGGTGATTGAATAATCTGTGTGACCATCTCCTGTGTATTTGATCTTTCCATTCTGATTCTTCATCAAAACTTAGATCTCTGGAGATTATGACCTTTTGGTTGATGGGATCATACAACTTGTATGCTTTGCTTTCTTCTCTATAGCCAACCATGATGCATTTATGTGACTTCACATGCAACTTTTTGCAATGATCATCATGTATATGGGCATATTCTATGCAACCAAATATGCGGAGATGCCCAATGTGTATCTTGTATCTAGTGAATGCCTCATAAGGTGTCATACCTTGAATCATTTTGGTCAAAAGCTGATTAAGCAAGTAGTTTGCAGTGGCAATTGCTTTTGTCCAATACTGATCCAAAAGATGCCTGTCATTGAGCACTGCTCTAGAACTGTCTGTTAAGTACCATTCTTACTTTCAACTATTGCATTCTATTAAGAAGTATTTGCACATGTTCTGCAAAAGTTCATGAATGCTGAAGACATGTATTCACCTCCTCTATTTGATCTCATGACTTTGATCTTTCTGCTTATATGGTTCTCTACCATGGCTTTGAATTCTTGAAATCTAGAAAAGACTTCAGATTTCTCTTTCAGAAAGTAGACCCAACAATATCTACTATAGTCATCAATGAAAGTCGAGTAGTGTAATGAACCATTAATGCTGTGCATATCCTCAGTTGCAAGATACATATTCTAAGGTTCATTAGCATAATGACCGTGACTTGAATGTCCACCATGGTGATTGCTTCTTCCACATAAATTCCATCCATTGTTGTTGCTAGATTGACCTCCTTGTTTGTACTGCTTCTTATGGAAATCTCTTTCATAGTGTCCAAACTTATGACAGTAGTTGCACTGAATGTTTAACATGACATGTTGCTGGATGCATTCACTCTTCCTTAAAATATTCCTCTATTGGATTGATTTCCTCTTTGATGATGATGCTCTTGTTCTTGCTGATTCTGATGGACTTTGATGATGATGACCACTTCTCTAAGATGATCTATCTCTGCCTCTGCCTCTATCTGAGGCTGTGAATTCTTGATCATTCAAATGACCTTTGCATCTTCAATGGCCTAAGTCCTAAGTTCTTCACCAAGTTGCACTGATTGTAACTCTTCCAGTGTGGGAATTTGCCATTGAATGGCAATACCTTGGACTAGATTCTTTTATCCCTCTCCTAGTCCATTCAGGATGACTTGAACCATCTTTGTAGGATTCATGGTCTCTCTTGCTGCTATGAATTTATCGTTGCAATCCTTGATTCTGAATATGTAAGCATGACTGGTTTCATTGCTGTTGCGAAAACTCTGGTTGATCTGGTTTCTTAATGTGGGAAACTTGGATGTATTCTTAGACTCATAAAGAGCTGCAAACATATAACACCATTGTGGATTTTTTGGGTAATATTCCCACCTTAGGAAAAACATTTGGAATCTTTGAAAGATTCTACACAAAAAGTGGCCTTTGTAAAATAAATTAAAGAAGTACTTTACTCATGAGTAAAGGCTTTTCTAAAATGAGCCAAAAAACCCATACTTCTTTAAACACAAGTTTTAAAAAACTCCCAAGAAATGATATGATTTCTAGAAGAAACTAATTTCAATATAATCATGGATCTCAAGTAGAAAGGTGATTGTGCTATTATTTAAAGTAAAGATTATACGCTATGTTTTAAATTCAAACAAACCATTGAAAAGTGGTTATCAAAAATTACAAAAAAATGTATTTGACTACATTTTCAAAATTGATTGCTCGTCATTAGTTTCTAGAGCATCACCATCATTGGTTTGGTTTCATCTTAAATGATGAAGAAGAAGCTTCTTCTTCTACACTATCGACAACAACATTGTCTTGTTCCAAATGAAGGCAATGACTCTCCTCTTTATGCGACATCATTTTGATTAACACTATTTGAAGAGAAATTATGACATCCTACAATTGAAACCTTAATATGACTGCTATTTTTGGTAGAACAAGGCTATATGTTTTGGAGAAGACTCATTTGCATGCTCAGTTAGTCAAAGAGAAACACGTAGATCTTGATTGTAGTGAGGACACTCTTATAGTATTTAACATGGTGAGGTACTCATTTCTTCAATGCTTAAAAATATTTCTAAATATTTTATTTTTAATTATTTATAAATGTCCATGGTAATAAGTTATTGTTTCAATAATATTTAATATCAAATTATCAAATTACATAATGGTGGTAAAACATGAAGAGCTTATAAGTTATAGGTTAACCTAATGTCAAACATCATGTTGATGTATGAGCTTGATGTTCGACATCAAGCTTAACCTTCAACCAGATGTTCGACATTGAGTTGAAGGTTCAACTTAATGTTGAAATCAAGTTGAGCCTTTAACTTGATGTTGGGCATTGAGTTTAGGCTTGAACTTGATGTTCGACATAAAGTTCAAGCTTCAACTTGATGTTTGATATCAAGTTGAAGTTTGAACTCGATGTTCGACATTGAGTTGAAGGCTTACCTCGATGTTCAACATCAAGTTGAAGGTTGAACTCTGTGTTCAACATGGAGATAAAGCTTTAACTTGATGTCAAACATCGAGCTCAATCTTCAACTCATGTCAGAACATGTTTGAGTTCTTACTTGTATGCACTTTTAAACATTATGAAATACAAAAATGAATCGGCTTTCATAAATCTTTAGCTTCAATTTAGAAGGCTCCGAGGATATAGGGCTATGGGATGGGATGTCCTTAAGTGAAATTTTAATCTCCAAGTTGATGTTTTGCATCGGCGAGTTGGAGCTTAACTTGGTGCAAAAGTGAACAAATACATTCATAACTACCTTTCAATTGTTTGTGCTTTTTGCATGGTTTTCTTTCTTCCTCCATGTAGCGTGTGACCTTGCAAGAGGCTATGAAATTTATATGAATGAAGATACTCAAACAATCAAGATGAGGATGGACTAAAATTGTGGATTGTGAATGGAAAATTCCCAACGTTTTGTCGTTTGTTCTACATCGACTTTTGATTCAAAACTATGGGTTGCATCTAGTCATTTTTGAAAGCTAAAGGAGAGTGCAAGAGGGGGTAATTTTCATGTTTCTTTGCCAGAGGGTAGAGGTTGGCAATTTCCTAAATTGACTTATTTAGCGAATCACATTTCTACATTGTGTAGAAGTGATGGCTTCAAAAGAGAAACTTATTTGTTGGACCAAACTGAAAAAAAAGACTGCAACCCATTACGGTACATAGCGTTGTTCCTGGTGAGCATAGTGATTGTGATGTCTTCACTCTCTTTTTCATCTAATCTCTCTTGGTGCGTGCACCCAAGACTTTGAGCACACCTAGGTAACAAAGATCCACAGTGCACTACTCGTTGATAACTTCGAGATAAAAAACCAATTATGCTTGGCTTTATAGACTAGACACTCCTCTCTCTTGGGTTTCCTTCATTGATTCATTGTAGCCTTTCTCTCGCATGAATTCCTAGTAAAAGGAGTCATTTGAAAGTGTTCTTTTCCAAATTTCAATGCACAAAGTGTCACGAAAGTCAAAACTTGAGTCTTTATGCTATTTGTACATTGCATTAGGCGGAAGTGCAGCTATAATGAGTTAAGAGCATCTCAAAATGAAAAAAATGAAGGTACCTGTGCCTATGGGACTTTTGCTATTTGCTAAATGCCCATTTTGGGTCCATTGTCATTGAAAAGAGAAACCTTTCTATCTCACGCTAGGAACTATCATGGGAAACTATGATAGTGCTATTAGGGAACTTTTGGATCATATGGTGGCTTTGGGTTGGTTTGTTCTTGAAAAAGAACAATATTTCTCTCCTCAGCCCGAGCTCTAACACGAGAAGCGATATTGAAAACTTTGGGCTCCTAATTATGGTGGTTGCAAGATCTTGGACATGAAATATCTCAAGAAGGAATCTTAGGGTTGTAAACCATTGAAAGTATCTACCAAACGTACCAATCCTAAGGTGAACCTCTAACTGTGGCTCTTCTTGATCATGGAGGTATGGATTGAAATGAAATGCCAACCCATCTTGCCTTGTTTTCTATCTTTCTTCTTGAGGGATAGCGACTACATGATTTGGTTTAGGAGAAATGCATTTGCAAGCTACTACGTTGCTTTCAAAGTGTGGCATAATTAAAATGCTAGATTTGATGATGGATTCTCCTCAAGATGATAAAAATACATGTAGCTGGAAATATTAAAATCCCGTCTACCTTAACTGAGAAGAATTTTGGGGATAAATCAAAGACACAATCATCTAAAAATCAAACTATAATAGTGAAATCAGATTGGTTAGAATCACTACCTCATCCTGATAAGAAAGTGGAGTACGCAATTTGGGCGAACAATAATGAGGAGTGTGAGGTAAAGTGTGATGGCCAAATGGAATTTGTAAAAATGTTCACATCACAACTTCTGGGAAAGGTTCACACCTCATTCCAAAAGCTAAGCGACATTCACACCTCTTTACATTACCTGGTATTGTCCTAATACGCTTGTAAGGAACAAACAATGTAATTTCCAATGTATCAACCATGGGAGATACTATAACCATGATTTGTGCACACACGAAAAGTGCTCACAATTTCATAGCATTACTTCTAGGAAACGATGGTGGGACATAGGGATCTTGATTTTGTTAAGGGTCTTACAAATATGAATTGTTTAATGAATTTGTGAATCTAATGTCACACTATTGATTTGAAACTAAAACTCGATTTGTCACATCAAGTTTGAGTTTCACATTTGTGGAATCAGGGCTCCAATGGGCAACCATCCATGCAAAGTAAGTAATAACCATTAGGAGATGCTTGCTTCACATCCTTTACCTTCATGGCATGGATGCCCTTCGCCTTCAAGGTATGGATCCGCTTTTGCTTAGTAAGTAATTAGGGCTTCAGTGGGCAATCATCCATGCAAAGTAAGTAATAACCATTAGGAGCCTCTTGCTTCACATCCTTTTCCTTCATCGCATGGATCCCCTCCCCATTGTATAGCTAGTAGAAACCTTTCCCAATTCGATAGATTCAAGAGGATTGAGTTTAGTTTAAAGATAGCTGTATCTATTTTTGTGTGATTATTGTGCTTTCAACTTGTATAGTGGAATTTCTTTTTGCCACTTGCCACTTGCTTCTTGTGTTTGTCTAGGCCACGGCTGCACTACAAACCACCTTATACAACCATTGGAACAACAATGCCATTGATCCAAAAGACTAAACAAGCATGTGATAGAAGGTGGGGAGTGCATGATCCATTGCATTCATCTTGCTCGTTGTGCGCAGATAGATAAAAATCAAGCCACAAGCTAATTCTATATGCATATCTTGTGACATCATGTAGGGCATCATCTTGGTCATCCGGTCTTGAAAACCTATGGCTTTGAATTGCTACCCGTTTCTAGTTATCAAAGTAGTGGTTTGGCTAATGTGAATAAGAGCATGGACTCTTACTTTGTTTCATACTAAATAATATAATTAATTTGAAAGGAAGCCATCATAAAGAGATGGTAACAATGTGTGAAAATTCTAAATTCTCTTTTGGAACTTGTGCCAGCAAATAAATCTAGCTGCCTCATACATGTTATTTAAAGAGAAAATGAGCATATGAGCCTTGTAATAGGATGTGATCAGTACATGGTTGTGATATGCACATTGAGCCAACCTCTTACTCAAAGAAATCATACTAATAGATTTTCCCAAAGCACTAGTCCCTACTCTAAGTGTGGACAAGTATTCTAGTACCTACATGTAGTTCAGCAAGTGCTTGGCCTTGGTATTTGTTGTTCCATTAAATTATCTGTCCAACATTCCCAATTTTGAATTTTATTTCTATTTGCTCACCATCCACTCTTTAAATACTCAAGCTGCTAGTGCCATCGCAATCCCCAGCCCAAATTTCTATTTGCACACCTAGGACAAAGAATTTATGTGAGACGCCATGTAGATATAGGTATGCACCTTAAACACACTATTTCTCCTCAAGCAGATGGATTGCAATTTAAGAACGAAGTAGAAGTCCAAGGATTTGCTATGCTTATTTGCAGAGATATCCTATGAAAGAACTACTAGTCCAAGCCTTCAAGTAATTTTATAATGAAGCATAGTGATATACCAATCACAAGGTATGTGGAGTAGCTTTACTTAAGAATAGGTGGATTTTTCAAAGTTTATTTTTATTGCAAATACTCTTATTTGTAGTACCTTTTCAAACATCTACTTTTTATTTTTACTTTCTTGCTTGAAAAAATAAGATAGTTTACTAAAAGTTTTTAGGGTTTCTAAAAATAAAATGTGTACTCTTATCTTTAAGAAATTATAAAGGTATCTAAAATACGGCACTTTCAACAATGAGAATGTTGATTTCTAGCAATTTTTTTAAAAAACACCCTTTTTTTGGCAATTTTTAAGGGAATCTTTAAGGAGAAACATTTGCAATTGCCCAAACAATCTACAATGGTGTTATATCCCATGCTTCTTTGGATGTCTTGACTATGTTGAGATGTCCAAGCATGACATCTTGCACATTTTGTTTGCATATTTGTATTTCTTGTCCTATTCTGCATGTGCTTGGGCAATGGCAGGATCTATTGTAGGTGTGGACATCATTGGTGTAGGTGTAGACCCTTCTGCTTATGCTGCGACAATGGTGGGAGTTGTTGTTGCTGGTATATTGGATGGTCGAGGTGTAGACCCATCGACATACTCCCATTTTTCTTAAAGTATAAGAATTATTTCCATTTGGTATTTCTATGTGCTGTAATTGGAGTTGTCCACCTTAGCAGATGCCTCCAAATTGAGGTTGCTAGTGGCAGACATGGTGTAAAAAATATACTCAAAGTGCATGTGAAAAACACTGACTGAATCAACTGTACTGCAAGCTGTTTTAATTGGAGTTTTTAGGTTTGACTTGTCCTTGAGTAGCCTTGAGTGTTGTTGAGAGTAATGTTTTTCTAAAAAGTCTCTCAATGTTCTCTCATAAGAGAACTTTGAACTCCTATCTCCCTCTCAAATCTTCTCTTATCTCTCTCACAAGAAGAAATGCAATCGATGGAAATTTCCAAAAAATGAACGGAAAGTATATCACTCAATAGAAGTGAAGATCACTCAAGAGAAACTCTCAATTTCTCAACCTCTCACACTCTCACAAAGATGGAGCCTCAGCAGAGGTACAACCATGCTCTGATACCATAAACAAATATGGAGAGAGGAGAGGAGAAGAGCAGAGATGGTGAGAGAGGGCACAGCTAGAGAGAAAACCATAAATGACTAACTGTACACTAGTTTTATTTGATAATAAAGAATATATACAAACCCCTTTAGGGTTAGGGTTAGGGTTAGGGTTTCCAACCCTTTTCTTTTTAGCACTCTTTAGTGTTAGTGCTATGCATATGATCACATGATGTTGAGATGAATCCTCAATGGTATTAAATTATGTCAAAGTTAAGATGATAATGCATAAGCATGGCATCTCACGCAATAATCTATATCATTGCAAATCTAGGCAATATATATTTCTATGAATGTAGTGTGATACCTCAATTTACGATTGAAAGCTAACTCCATGTCATAAATCTTTAAGAGTTATTCAATAATTGTCATATGATAATGCATTTGCATGGCATCTCATAGCAATTGTTTTTTTCTTTATCATCCCTAGTCAAACCTTAACAAATTGTCTTTTATATACAAATTTCTAGTTTCTGCTCCTTATTATTACATATGCACTCTTTTATTATTTAGCCTATCCTTATTGTAATAACTTGGCAAATTGTTTCCTTTACCTCAAGGGTCTAGCTTATGCTTTTGATTGTACTCGTCCTTACATAGTCCCTTCCTTTCCAAAAAAGAGATTAGTTTTCCCTCTTCTCCCTGCTTCTAAAAATAGTTGTTTCTCATAGTTTTTTTCACCTACTATCAAAATGGGGTGAAGGTCTCATAGGTCAATTTCTCATAAGTTGCTCTTTCTTCCCTTCTTCCTCACTCTTTCCTCTACATCCTTAATCTAAAAATTGCAAATTTTCATAGTTGTTAAGTCTTAGGTCTCTTGGTTGACCGTTGGTGCCTATTCCTTACACTCACACACTTACTACTCTACCTCTTCCTTCTCACAATGACCTTTCACACTCATCTCGCTTTTACCTCCTCTTTTATACAACCCATTCCACACTTTCTCTCTCTCATTCTTCTTATAAAACTCATCAAAATAGCTTAATCTCAACCCTTAAGCTTCTTAAACCAAAATGATACTCTAACTTTCCATCTAGTTTAACATTCCATATCCATCATCATTCTATATTCCTCTATACTCTTCCTATGGCCATTTGACGCTCAATCAACCTTCATTATCTACCTATTTAAACTTCTCCTTCAACTCCCATCTCCTCACAAGTTCCCATCTGCTAGTCTTTCTCTCCATAATCCAGGTTGCCACTAACAAAACCTCCACACTCTTCACGTCAGACAATTCTAGCTCTCTCAAGCATCATACAATGTCAGAGCTTTTCTCAAAATGGACTCTAAGGTATTTCTTCATCTCCTTTATTTATTCTAACTCAAGCCCTCACATCTTCACCTATTTACGACACTATTTTATCTCTTTTACTTGTCCTCATCTCTTCTATGATGCTTCATCACTCAACTTCGCTTCTTTGTTTCTTCTATGTTGCTTTTCCTTTTTCTCTACTCCTATGTACCTCTCTGCCTCTCTATTAGATATGCTCAATGCCCCACCCTCCTAGTAACCACCAGTGGTCCAAGGTGCTCAAGTTGTAAGGCCCCCATATGCGGAGAAGCCATGTGTGAGCCTAAGACACTAGATGGATCTTGACTTGCATGTCAAATGAGGTCTATCAATGAGACCGTTGATGGTAGAAAGGTGATTGTGTGGGAGCCCCTTATTCTTGCTGGGGCCTGGGGGCCAGTTGGCCCCCAGCAGGGGGGTCGGGGTTCAGGGGTGAGAGCCCCCGAGGCGACGGTATAGGGAATATTCTTGAATATTCCATGGATGACTAGTCGGTTCCACCGACTAGGTTGACTAGTCGGCTCCACCAACTAGGTTGACTAGTCGGTTCCACCGACTACCTTGATCTGACTACCACCCTCATAGCTATAAAGAGGCGACCTCCCCAATCCATTGCATAAGATCAGTTTAGATAAAATCAGATCTTCCAACTAGTAGCTCTTCACCTAGTATCTGTCTAGATCGCCATCTAAGCTCCACTGTGGGAGTGCACGGGTGGACAGAGCCATCATTTGTACTCTCCAGTTTGCTGTGAACTCTCTATTATTTGTTCAGTTTCTGTTCTGCTACGCCGTGTAATTTAACACTCTCAATCCATTAAAGTTACTTCTCTTCCCCTTCTTCCTCATTTCTGCTCCTGACTTCCTTGTATTCCTCTTCAGCAGTTTTTAAGTATAACTTCTTTTATAAAACCCAACTCTCTGTACTTTTTTACTTTCCGTCCTTTATGTCTTTTCCTCTCACTCACTCTTTCTCTGTGTGAAACTCAAACAAGCTACAATACCTGCATAATTTGTCGATCCTCTCACTATTCCTCTATTCTCACCCATTTTACTCACGACTATTCTCTTTACTTATTGTAAAACTTACATAGCTAAAATTTCACTTAAATTAATATTTATTTAAATCTCACTCAACTTATAGAACTAAAATCTCACTCAAATTACAATTTATTCAGCCTCTTATTAACTTTTGAAGAATTACATTATGCAAAAGCTTATTATGCAAAATGACTATATTGTAAAAAATCGATATGTTTATAGTATCTACTTTACAAATTCACTTCCCTCTTATTTTATGCTTTATATTTTCACTAAATTTTACTCAAGCTTCTTTAAGCATATAATTTTGAGCATTTTTTAATCAAAACCCTGATCACAAGGGAGGGATGCCTATGACACTTATCTTCCCATTTAAGTTAAAACATGTTCTCACTCTTGTTTTTCTTGTTGGTTGGTGATAGATATTCAAACATCCCTCTTCAATAAAAAATTAATCATGCTACTACTTTTGAAGCTCACTAGTCACCCTATTGCCTACAAATTCTTTTCTTGTTTGTGAACATTTGTAACAAACATTTTGCAAAAGAGTTGTTTTTTTCCATTTCTTATTATGTACTTCTAAAGCATTCTACTTGTCCCTTACAACAATTCTTATATTGAATAACTTGTAAAAGGTGTCTTTGTCCACACACACACACACACACAAACACAAACATTCTTGACAATCAAACACAAGAATTGATGTACTGTAACAAGTCAAAAAGCTCGTGGCTTGTTATGATCAAAGACTGATTCTCTTTATAGCCAGGTCCAACAATATATTTTTTTTAGCTTTTAATGAGTCATAAGGCTAAGAAAAAAATGGGATAAAAGCATTAAATTATGCTCAAGAATGGATGTAATTTATAAGCCAACCTTTTGCATAGCATTTAATGAGTCTAAGCACTCGTTGCTAGTTATGGTCAAGAAAGGATATTCCTTATAGCCAGTACAAATAGCATGTTGCTGACTATTAAGGTCAAATATGATTAGCAAATATCCCGTGACTTTTGAAAGGGAAACGAAAAGACCAAAGGACCCTTCCTTTTCCAAGCACTTAAGCAAGAAAATTCTAAATTTTCTTTTTCATGGTGAGAGCTTTTACACACAAACATGGTGTAAAACAATTTGATATTCCTTTCTATAGAAGTTGGAAGTGGCTTGCAATCATGTAATTTGAAACTTTTGATGACTTTATGGGTATATTTTCCTATGTGAGCACCATGCCATTGTCATCTCTCCATGTTTTATGCCAAGAAATTAATGGAGCTCTCCCATATCCTTCATGTTAAATAATGATTAAGTCGACCCTTGACCTATAATATAAAATAAGGTGACTATTAGTATTGGTGATGATCAGGATATCAACATGAAGTACAATACCAACAATGTGTTTTGTTGTGTTTTTAATATGAAATGATGGATCTAAGTCCCCATTGCAAGAAAGTTAGTGTGAATTGTTACAAAAATTCCATTGCAATAATAATGAATTTGAATTCTTGCATTCCAAAGATGTTGCTTGTTTCAATCCATAAGGAGATTTTTCTAGTTTGCAAATGTATATTTCTTCATCTAGGTATCCATTGAGAAAAGCATTTTGAACCTCCATTTGATACATTTCTTCATCCAAGTATCCATTGAGAAAGAATTCTTAACATCCATTTGATATATAGGCCAAGCAAAATGTGAAGCAATGGCAATCATTGTTCTAAACATGGTCATATTTGGAATGGGTGCAAAGGTCTCTACATACTCTATTCCATATTCTTAAGCACACCTTTGGCAACTAATCTAACTTTGTTTTTGTCAATTGCTCCGTCTAAGTTGAGTTTAAACTTTTAGATCTATTTGCAACCAATAGGAATCTTTTTGTTGTGTGGTAAATCTATCAATAACCATGTTGATTTTCCATGAGAATATTGTATTTGTCATGCATGGCATGTTGCCATTCTAGAACTTGATTTGATTATTTGAATGAGGTAGGTTGGTTCATATATCTCCATACTTTGGCTATGAAAGCAGCTTGCTTTTGTATGTCCATCTCTATGGCTCTTTATTTGTGTGGCTAATCTTTTCCATTGTAGCTTGAAAGATTTTGGACTGTTTATGATGATTTCGGTTGTTATAGTGTCTAAAATTTCCTATATTTTTATCTTAGCTTAGCTTATTTAGATGAATGCTTTACTCCTGTGGAAGGTTATTCAAAACTTGTGACATTCTGCAAGATTCTAGGTATACTTTGCTATTTAGATGAAAGCTTTACCCCCATGAAAGGTTATTCAAGAGTGACATTTTACAAGATTCTAGCTAGACTTGAGCTCATCAAATAAATATGATTCCACATGCCTCTTCCAAGTATAATCGAGAATTTTATTTTCATTCACCATGAACCTAGATCGTTCTACTATGACTCTATTAGATTTCCTTACCTCCATTTTGCTAAGGGCTATTTATATTTTGGATGCAGATAATCAAAACTTAGCTTACTTCTCTATTGTCATACATGAGGATCTTTATGTACTTTTTAGTTTTCCTTTCTACTAAAGCATTAAAATATTCAAATCAATTGAATGCATCTAATTTTCTCTTGAGAAATTAGATCCATGTCTTCTAGAAGATGATGAAATATAAAGATTTGTTTAGTGGTAAAGTTTGAGACATAACCCAAACAATAGAGTGGATGATCTAGAGTATGTTAGTGCTCATAGACTAAGAAACGGTAAAAGATTGATGATTCTACTTTTCTATTCTTTGCCATGTAGCATGCATGATTCACATAGATCTTACATGTGGAAGGCCTCGAACCATGTTCATTTACTTACGTGAAACCACGCTTTTGAAATTGTGGTGTCCAATCCTCTTGTGCCATGGTGTGCTTAAGCAAGCATCATGATTCTGATGAAAAGCTATCAAATCTCTTTGAATGGGAACCATTGAATAAATTTTAAAATCTATTCCAAAAATTTCACCTTTGCAATAATTTTATTTGGATTGTACAATTTTCAGACTAAGCAAGCAAACTTGTTGAAAATTATTTCCGTATCTCTTTCAACAATTCGACCAACTAATAAGAGATATTAAGCCATTGTTGGAACAAAGAAAGCATCTCCTATTATTTTTGCAATCCCTTTATCACTATCAATTTGGATACTTTCGATTCCTACAATCTTGTGTTGGGTATATTAGCCCATGATTACATTTCTTTTGCATTTTGTTTGGGTGCATTCTAATAGCTATTCTAATATCCATTCTTGTTCATTAGACATATGGTTACATGATTTTGTGTCAAACCATTAAATACTTTTATCATTGTTGAAATGCTTTAGGCTTTCTACATCCGAACATTGAGAGAGAAGAGCTTGATGTTGAAATGTTGTCATGGGGTTGTTGACTTTGATTTTGCACAAAAATGGTAGATTGTATTTGATTTGGACAATAATGCTATTGCTGATTTTTTTTTTTGTATTGTACTATTCATTAACAATATTCATTTCTTTGTTCCCACATTTAGGTTTCTAATGGCTCGAAATGCCATGGTAGTTGCAGCTACCCATAATTCTTTTTAATGTGTTGGATTGATGGCCTCCTCTGCTATAATCACCTCTAATTATAGGATTCCATGTCCCCTCTAATTGGAATGAACATGGTGCTAAAGTGATGGCAATGATAATCCTTGTTAATTTTTGAAGTGTCTACTATGGTAATGTGAATACTTTCCTTTGGCATTGTGTCTTTGAGCAACAACTTGGCTTGTGTCTCTTTCTTTTTGGAAACCTTTATCTCCAACAAATAATGCTTACTCATGATTATTCCATTTTTGGTAGAATTTCTTCTCATCCAATCTTGGAAAAGAATGTGACATATACTTTCATATGTCATTGGAATATCTCTTGTGACCATGGTTGTCACAAATTTCTCATAATTGTTGCCAAGGCCATTCAATGAATCTATAGTAGTATGGGCAATGGAAAATGACATTCTCTACATAGTGATCTTGCATGCACAAACACCCCAAAGCAAAAAAAATGCACAGGGTGGTAGCACGTAGGCCATCGGATCATGTAGTCATCTATGATGGGGGTATGGTAGACCATGCATTTTGGACATGAATAGGCATCCGATTTAACTATTGCGGCCATCAATACCACATTCTTGCTCTATACATGATGAAGTTGCTTCTTGATTCCTTTCTCCCTCATCGTAAGGCTGCGAATGTTCTCCTTCATCTCCTCCACTCTTTTCTCACTCTGTGCAACAACTTTATCTGAATCCCTCAGCATTTGTTGAAGCTGCTTAAATTGCTCAAAAACATCAACATGGGCCGTTTCCAAGACTTCCACTCTAGTTTGAAAATCTCTCATGATGGACTGCTTTTCAAAACTATCAAAAGCCATGGCAAGCCCATGCACAACCCTATAATCATGTTGTAGGGTCTTGTAGCTTACTCTTTGAACTTCCAATAGTGTTTCAAAAAAACAACCCCCACTGTGGCTGCTCTCTACATCCTTCCTGGCTTGGAGAGCTGCCTCATTGTATTCTCCAAACTGGATGCTCTCTACCCCATCCTTCATGTCCTTGAAGCTCTCTCGCAGATCCTGCATCAGCACTTTGGTTTCTGCATTTCCCTTTTCAGCTCTTCCATCATATGGTATTTTTCAATGTTCAATGTGCTAAGATTCCACCAAGGCTGGCAGTTAATTACCAGTCACTATAGTGGCCCGCATTTACTCACTTTCTAGCTACCACCATCGGGCTTGCATGCATGATTACAAGTGTAGTAAATTAGCAGTCACCGGGCTTGCATGCTTAGTAGAATACTAGAGTGCATGGCAATGAGTGATTAGAGGTGATTAGGCTTCATGATTTACTTTTGTGGTAATTATTGCCCGATGGTGGTGGTGCTCATCAACCACGTCTATGGTGGCTAAGATGCCACTGAGTTGGCAGTTAATTGCCAACCACCGCAGTGGCCCGTAGTTACTCACCTACTAGTTACCACCACCGGGCTTGCATGCACGATTACTACGAGTGTAGTAAATTACCCGAGTCACCAGGTTTGCATGCTCAGTAGAGTACTAGAGTGCATGATAATGAGTGATTCGAGGTGATTACGCTTCATGATGATTTACTTTTGTGGTAATTACTGCCCCAATGGTGGTGGCTCTCATTAGCCACATCTGTCGTGGCTAAGATTCCATCGGGCTGGTAGATTACTAGCTACCGCAGTGGATTCCAAAGAACTTGTTGGGTGGCTTTCCTCAATTTCTTAGGTTTCGTTATGCTACAATCAGAAGACCATTGTTTTCCTTCTTTTGTGTGTGTGAGGGTGTAGGTTTCACGTGTTTTATGGGATCTTGCATTCTTACAATTATTCCATGCCATTCGTAGGTCCAAGTTTTAAGCAGTTTCATGATTCATCTTGAAGCATATAAGGGGTGAATTCTTGTGATATGTTTCAAGCTCCATAGCCTAATTTGAATGAAAATACTTGTTTTTTTACTATTGGATTTTTTCATCCTTGATGATTGTTGTTGGCGGTGAGCTTTGAAGGGCATATATGAGATTGTGAATTGGTGTGAATTGGGCTAGGGTGGTCAATCAAAGGTGGTGGAATGGATTATGTTAATTGATTTAAAGTTTAAATTCGGAGATGAGGAGGGATGAATTAGAGGATGGTGAGGAAAATGGAGGGAAATACATTCAAATGTTTTATAAATGAATAAGATTTATGTAAGTCTATTGGCAAGCTATATTTTCTCTAGATGTTACCTAGATTGCGTAGAATGGACTGAATACTTAAAGAAATAAGAAGCAAAGGTTTATTCCTTCTTTGGCAAATTTGTGTTAAATTGAGGCAAATACTAATAATGGTAAGAAGGTTGGTAGGTTATTAATGTGGAAAGTGGGCACCATGAGATTCAAAGCACTATGGTAACATGGAGGAAAGGTGCCTCATAAATCATTGATGAAACTAGGGCAAAATATGTTGAGGCGGTAGTTATTGCTTGCAACTAATTATTGGAAATTCATACGGTTTGGAAGAGGCTTAATAAGACTTTTGATTTATGAATACAAATTTCATTAGAAGCTTTACATTCTTCCAGACCACTCGATACAATGCAAGGGAGCTACCACTTAATAAGGCTTTTGATTTGATAAAAGCTTTGTGCCCAACAAATGCAACTTGATCATTTTAATTTGATGTATGGGACCATTAACCTTTAAAAAAGGAACTTATATTATGAGAATTTGTGGAAATATAAATGATATGCAAAAGGATTATGTATAATATTGCACTTTCACTAGACGTGTGGTTCAACAAGATGAAACACTATCCATATCAAGAATGTAAAAACATAACCAAGAGTTGATTACTTGCTATATGATTCTATATTTCAACATTGTATTGATATCAATGGGACTTGATTGCTACTTTGTTGATTTTCAATTGCTTTGTTCACATTGTCCCTATGGTAATGTCATCTAGTGAAGTTTTTCTAGATGTATCATAATCAACTAGCTTTGAAAGAACCAAATCTCATTGTACTAGAACATACTTTGTACCTTCTATTGCTGCATCTTATTAGCATATACTGTATGCTGATATGCATCTAAAAATAATTATATTCTGTAATATGTATAGACTCTTCTTCATAAATAGTATGTAAGGTTTAAAGTTTTTAATTGGCTGATTGTAGCACCTCTGGCTACAACCCCCTCTTCCATTTGTGGATCTACCATCGCATTACCTGTTTTGGAAAATATCATGCAAACTTATCAAATTGATCAACATCACGAACTAACACTTGTTTATCAACAAGTAATAGCCGTAATGTGGTATGTTGGACATTAGTAGCCTCCTCCTCCATACTAGTATTTGATCCACCTTCTAATTTAATTGAAAATTATGGTTTAGACATAGAAGCTTTTGACATGAAATCTATGGAGAAATTTTGATGCCATAAAGCTCTTTCGATAGTTGCTCAACTGTGTTCTGCAAGACAGGTATTATGGGAGATTCCTCCTCTTTGAGATAGGCTTCGAAAGGTTTGGTAAGGTTCTCTATAATTCCAGTTTTCACCTTGTGCCACATACACTACACGTAGGCAATTAACTACTTACGTATATCCGAAACTCCTTAGTAGTATGACCATTCTTTCCTCATGCAGAGTGTTATGTATCTATATTTCCGCAATGTTCCGCCCCGCCCCCTCCCCCTCCCATAAAAGCACATTTATACGTCTAGATTGAGCTCGAATATGTTGTTTTTTGTGGACCGTTAATGTTATGTACAACCGTCAACCGTTTCTTGTCCGTTGAACATGAAAGTTGGATTGGCGATGAATCTCGAGCAAACTAGGACGAGTCTACGCCATCACTCCCAGGTTCATCAACTCTTCCTCCGTTTTGTTTGCGTAATTCTTCATACAAGTGATTTCAGAGCCCCCGCATCGTCTGTGAATTAGTCTGACCTTTCACCCAATATATGAGAAAACTGTTGCGGTTTCACTTCTTTAGAGAAAACATTACGCATTTCGGGGAAAGTCTCTACGGAGATAATATGACATCTATTATCAGATGCATAATGACGATTGCTGAAGCGACGTCCCACCATTCAGACTCTCTACCTCAACCCAGGGAACTCCTGAACGGTTCGTCTCGCTGTCATAGACGACACTGGCAGACGCGCCTTGATTCGATTCGGCCGATAAATTTATTGTGGATGTTCAAAACTTTTCACTTCCACCGAGCGATATAAAACAGCAGAGGCATACAATTTTAATGCTTTAATCTTCACAATTTCCGTATGGGTAAACTAAAACATGCAAGTGTTACTTCCGTTGGCCTAGTTAGTTTCTCGTTGAAGCGTTTTCTAAATTATTAGAGGGGTTAACACAAGCCCAAAAGTAAATTAGGGAACTGCAGCGACATGAGGGTTAGACATTGTCTAGGACAAGCAAGGATCGTGCGCTTGTCAATTATTAGGGTTATTATGGGTGTAGTATAGACCATAGTAGCTGAAAGCATTGGGCAATCGTACTTCATCAATTGATGTTCTTGAGGATGAATGATCAGAGCGAATGATTGGTATCCTGTCACTCATAGAACCAAACTCTTCTCTACAAGAGAAGTGAAGTTAGTACAACGAGAGATGAAAATATCAGGAGTCAGAAATGCCTTGTCTCTACAAAATGTACTACTACTCAAATCAATCTTTTGAGTAAATGCACTTTTCTTTGTTCCGTATCACCAAGCGCTTGGACATGACAGCAAAAAGAGACATAAACCAGCATTGCAAGCACCTCCATCAACTCAAGTTTATGTTAAATATGACATCATTAATCCATTTTGGGATGCATGCCTAGTTCCAAGTGGACTTCCAAAAGTGAGACACCACATAATAACTGTAATCGTTGCAGTTCTAAAAGCTTTGGATTGCAGTTCAGCTGAGATATGCTCCCAAATCGTGGCAAACTAGACCAATTTTGTGATATATAATTATATAAGTATACCACAATGTGCTGAACCTCAACAATAAGATGCATGATACGTGCCAACTAGGAAATAACCAAATGCTTTGAAAAACGGTATCTACACAAATTGGAAAACGACAGCAAAACTGCTTCAAAAGTCAAGTTTATCTGCGGGTCAATTCCCAAACCAACATTGTTTCAAACTTTTCGAAGAGGGTGTACAAGCAATGCGATGTGCAGAACTGCATATCTGTAATGTAGGGACTGTACGAATATATTCAAGCTTATCAGGGCAATTTACGGGATGAAATAAGCCCTGAGAGTGTGGTACCAGAGGATAGATGAAATAAGCCCTGAGAGTGTGGTATCAGAAGATAGAGGACTACTTCTATGAGATAGGCTCCGCTTGTAGTCCATTTCATGGAAACCTCTATCTCTGCACAGGAGGTAACACCATGATTATAATCCTGTATGTTGATGACTCAATTTTCACAAATGATCACAGGAGGAAGATCCAAGAAGTCAAAGAACTGTTGATGAAGGAGTTCAAAATGATAGATTTTGGACTTCCTCACTACTCTCTTAGAATAGAAGTCAAGGAACCCTTGATGAAGGAGTTCAAGATGATAGATTTTCGACTGCTTCACTACTTCTTGGAATAGGAGTTTGGCAGAAAAGCAACAATATATTCATTTGTTATGAGAAGTATTGTCAAGAGGTGCTGAGTAGGTTCCAGATGGAGGAATGTAAGGAAAAGCCAACCCCAATGGAGGTCAGGACAAAGCTGAGCAATGAGGACACGTCTCAGTTGATCAATTATGTATTGCACAGGTTGATTGGAAGCATGTTGTATCTGACCAACACTCGACCAGATATAGCTTTTGCAGTGGGGTTTACCTTGAGGTATCTGAAGGTACACGTAGCTATGGATCACATATCGCACTGGGAATGAACTGGGTGGATTCTAAATCAATTGGTTTGGAGATTATGATACATGGTGCTCGACATCAAGCTATTGCTTCATGATTGTGTCAAGTGGGATATCAACAAGAAGCAACCCATAGTTGCACACACTTCCATAGAGGCAGAATAAAAAGCCTCATGTTTGGCAGCCTGCAAGTCCATTTGGCTCAGATGGATATTGGAGGACATAGAAGTTCTTCCAGAGGAGGTGACTTTGATCATGCGTGACAACAAAAGCTGCATAACCTAGTATTTAATATATCGAGGTTCAGTTGTTGGGAATTTCTTATGACAGGGTTGTGGTTTGGTTGTGTGAGTGTGAATAGGCTCTAGTGATTTGAGTCTTTTTAATAGACATCATTACGATGTCCATGTAACCATGTTGACATCATTAGTAATATTAGGTGTCTGTTGACTAAGTCATAAGAGAAGGCTCCTCCGCTTATAAAAGAGGCATGTACTCGTGGTTCAACGTCAATCAAGATCATCAGGTTCTTTTGCCTCATTCTCTCTGTGTGTGACCACGTGTCTTCACTGCCTGTCCCCACATCGTATCAAAGCCGTGGCTGCTTCTCTCAGCATGGCCTGATTGAGCATTTTCCTTCATCCTAATTGCCTGCTGCTGCAGAATTCTGTTGCGACCTTGTTTTCAACCAGATCATGTCAGGAATACATTGAAGCTGAGGGGAGCTGGGAGGTTGCCTTCATGTCAAATATCAACACTGTGGCTATTGGTGGACAGGTCCAATTTTTGGAAGCATCCTTGTTGTCGTGCTCTATTCATTGAGCATCTGGGATTCGTCACACCACTATCTTCCTTATCTTGCAGTCTGCTGTTAGAGCTGTTGCTTGTGACCATTGACCACTTCTGCGCATCATTATCAGCACCTTGATGGCTTTTCTCTTCCACTCCATTACCTCTTGCTGCATGCCTTTTGATTCAAATCAGCCTGCTTTCAACTTGCCACTTGTGGACTGGGTGCCTCTCAACCATTAAAAAAAGGAAGATAGCATTTTAGAACCTTGAATCACCATGCTTTGGTGTCCTCGTGCTGACCTGGAGTCAGCCTTCCTTGATGGCTGGTTCTTGGTCAGTATCATTTTGAGCTCAGCCTTCCTTGATGTTTGGTTCACTTGCGGCTTCTCTACTTCACAATGGCTTTCTCTGCACCTTCTCTCCCCATTAATACATCAGAGATATGCTCAGGGACAGGATTTCCAGCTTAGCAAACCAAGATGCAACTTCTCCTAATGCGAAAGGGACTATGGGAGAATAGTTTGGCGATGAGGAAGCTTCTTCACTACGAGCCGCAATCAACTGGTGATTGCTATCATCGGCCTTAGGCTTGCCGATTCTCTCATACATCTCATGGGCCAACCAAGTATGGAACAAGCTGGTAAAACATTTTTGGAAACAAAATTACCAATTCCAAGGTGTTGCTAAAGCGTACATTTAATGATCTCAAAATATCTGGCATTGATGAGCTCAGTGCTCATTTAGCTGCGATGCGCTCCATTATCAATGATCAGGCCTTAAAAGTGAGCGTGATGATCAGGAAAAGCTGGCTGTCCTAATCCAAAGTATGAATAATTTAACTCGATGTTAGTCTTTCCTAGAAGTACTACAACATTTGAAGATATGGTGGCCTTATTGCTAGAGAAAGATCGGACAAACAAGGATGAGAACACCAACGAAGATGAATATATGGATGCTGCCCTTGCATCTTCTTTAAAATGGAGGGATGGAAAGAAGATCTAGTGCTGATACTGCAAACGCTTTGGTCGTGAGGAATCCTTTCGCTTCAAAAAGAAGGAAAAGGAGCAGAATATCACTTGTTGCAAAAGGTGAAGAAGAAGAAACCAATATTGACACCTTTTAAATAATGCTTAAGCTGTTTAGGACCTCAATCTTTAGGACGAAGATTATGATTTCTAAGTTCTCTATTTATATGTGTCAATACATATTCTCTGCATTGGGTATTTTTGTGTGCCTCGATTTAAAAAAGGCTTTGTAATGTCCAGCTTTACCCTAGTTAGGAGTCAAGGGGGGTTGAATAAGTGATGATCTCAACTATTGGTCGCAAGCTGATTGAGGGGATAACTATGGCACAGGAGATGTAACAGCCAGCCCGCCTCTTTGCAGTATTGCAATGGAGCTGCAGATCGGTTACTTCTTGTTGAGGGTCTTGCCACCTTTGCTCTGAGGGGGTTTTATTGGGAATTTCAAAGTCTGCAATGTGAACAGGGTTGTTGTGTGAGTTTGAATAGTTTCAAGCATAGACATCATCTATGATGTAATGTACTTTGTGTTTGAGATCATTCGTATGTCAGGTGTGTTTTCACCTATAAAAGAGGCATGTACCTGTGGTTCAACATCAATCGAGATCAGCAGGTTCTTTGCCTCACATTCTCTCTTTGTGTGACCACTTGTCTTCATTGCAATAACCTGCTCATCATTTCTCGGCTCCCTGATGACGGTCATCCAAGCATGAAACAGTTGGAAATGCAGGAAAGACTCACTCAATCCTCACACCCTCTGCATAATAGGATCAGCTCTGTCTCTCTCACTCAATATTGCATGGCACTAATGAAAACCTCACTCAAAGAAGAGAGAATAGACAGCATATAAAAGGAGAACTCACATCTGATACCTCCACCAAATAGTGGGGGAAAAAAGCTCCCAAGTGAGCACCAAACATCTGATAGAGAGAACTCACACTTTGGAGCTTTTTTTCCCAACTGTAGAGAGAGAGAGATACATCTGATACCTCCACCAAATAGTGGGGAAAAAAAGCTCCAAAGTGAGCACCAAACAACCAGCAAGGAAGCTGGACCAAAAGGCTGAGAACTGTGCTGGATAACTGCTGCTCCACGCTGCCTGGTAGGCTTCAGTGGCTGATGCAAAACTGAGGGGGGGAGGGGGGCTTTGTATGCGGCAGCTGGCAGGTCAGTCTGCCCTAGTGGGCCAACCATGTGGTTGGCTGGCCGACCAGGCTGGTCGGCTGGGCCGACCCCCTTGGGTAGGCCTATAAATATGGCCTCCCGAGGGCTGGTCTTTTGTCCTGCTGCTGCACATCTAGCTGCACACACAGCCCCCCCAAAATCACCTCCCCCTCATGGTCCCCCTTGTCCTCCTCCTATGGGGGCTCACAGGTGGGGACATTGACCTCCAACACCCCCCTCTCAATGGCACAACCGTGAGCCGATCCCCATATGTCAAATGAGGTGTTCCATCTACTCCCATGGGAGTGCCTTCGTGAATACATCTGGTAGGTTGTCGGTGGTTAGACAGTATGTAAGATGGATGATGTCGTCAATGATGAGCTCTCGAACAAATTGGTAACAGACCTCGATGTGCTTTGTTCGTGCATGGAACATGGGGTTCTTTGCAATGGCAATGCAACTCTGGTTGTCGCCGATAACCACTGTCACCGCCTCCTGAAGAATGTCCATATCCTCCAGAATCCATCTGAGCCACAATGTGCAGCTATGTACTCCACACTCTGCTGTGCATGCAGCTCTGTACTCCACCTCTATGGATGAAAGGGCCACTGAGGGTTGTTTCTTGCTAAGCCATGAGATTGCCTTTGATGCAAGCACAAAACAATAGCCCATGGTCGGTCGCCTGGAATCTGTGTCACTTGCCCAATCTGAATCACATTAAAAACCCAACTCCACCCCCATGGTTAATGGGATGCTATAAGTGCATGTACCCTTCAAGTACCTCACCAGCTGTAAACCTGCCCTCCAATGATTTTCCCTAGGTTGGGCAGAAAACTGACAGAGCAGCCCTATAGCATAGGAGAAATCTAGCTTGATGTTGGTTAGGTAAAGCAGGCTGCCCACCATCCTCTGATACTTACTAGCATCCACCAGCTGCGATGAACCATATACACTCAGTTTCAGCCCAACCTCAATGCCTTAAAGCCCTCCATTTGGAACCGCTTGAGTAACTCCTGACAATATTCCTCTTGCGAGATGAATATACTGTCCTTACTCTGCTTGACCTCAATCCCAAGAAAATAATGGAGAGATCCTAGATCGGTCATTTCAAACTTCTCATCAGAAGCTTTTTGACAAATAGAGAATTTTTTCTTGTGGTCTCCTGTAAGTATCAAATCATCCGTAGACAAGATCAATACCAGCCTCTTCCCCCCCTCTGAAAAGAGTTAAAGATTTGCATCTGAGGGACTTTGAGCCACCCAATTTTGGAGAACAATTCGTTGATCCACTGGTATCACACTCTCGGGGCCTGTTTCAGTCCATACAATGCCTTCTTTAATCTGCATACCTCGCACATGGAACCTAGAACCTGAAAGCCCGGTGGCTGCTTCATGTATACCTCCTCCTCCAAGGTCCCATTCACGAATGCTGATTTGACATCCATCTGGAATATCAGCCATTCATGATGGGCAGCCAAGGCTATAACAGTCCAAATAGTCACCATCCGAGCTATCGGGGCAAATGTCTCATTGAAGTCGAGACCCTCCGCTTGAGCGTACCCTTTTACCACCAGCCTAGATTTGTACTTGTCCAAGCTACCATCAGACTTGAACATAAGTTTATACACCCACTTGGTACCAATTACCTTCCGCTTGCAGGGTTTTCCCACCAAGTCCCAGCTGTCATTCTTCACCAAGTCCCAGCTGTCATTCTTCAGAATATCATCCATCGCTGCCCTTATGACAACCTGCCACTCTGGAATATCATTTGTCTCCTCAAAGGATCTAGGCTCATCAATCTAAGCCATCATGTGAAGTTTGCAGAGGGAGCGGACATATTGCACTGAGGCCTCCGAACTCTGGAACTAGCCTCGGGATGTCCGTGACCCGAGAGTCTTGCAAGGTTCTCAGATACCATGTTGGTAACTGCTTTTCTAAGGAAGTTATCTTCAGAGGTGGCTCTAGTCCATCTATCTCTGCCTTTGTCTCCTTGCATTCTTCCACTTCTTTAATGGTTAACTTGGGTGGGGGTACAATGGGAACTTCCTGGATCTCCTCTTTTGGTTGGGGCTCTGCCTTCTCAAAGACCACGACCATGCTGATGAGTATCTGTTGCTTCACCAGGTCGAAGAGGTGGGATGTCTTGGATTCTTCACTATACCTGATGAAGATAGACCTCTTGCTCTTGGAATCCAACTTTGTCCTTTCGTCCTTGTGCACATGTACAACCAAAAATCCTAAATGAGAAATGGTTGATTCCTTACCATAGCATGCTTCATATGGAGTCATGTTTTCAATGGCCTTCGTCTTGGTCCTCTTGAGGATGTGAACGGCAGTGTTCACTGCTTCACCCCAATAAACTTTCAAGAGGTTCTTCCCTCTCAACATGGTTAAACCCATCTCTGGGTCTATTTGGTGCTTCCGTTCAGCAACTCCATTTTGCTGACATGTGTGGGCTGTGGTAAGATGGCGCTTCATTCTGTGCTTCTTGCAAGTATTAAACTTAGTGGAGGTGAACTCCCCCCCCCCTCCCCAATCGGTACAAAAAGCTTCGGCATCCCTCCATGTCTCCTTTTCTTTCTTGGCCTTCCATTCTTTGAATTTCTCGAAAGCTTGAGATTTCTTGGCAATGCAGTAAACCCAAGTCATACAACTAAAATCATCAATGAATAGCAGAGATTAGCATGAACCTACGAATGAATACGTCAACATGGGCCCGCATATGTTAGTGCTCCCTTGGCCCTTGATGTGTCCTTTTATGGGAATCGTTCCTAGTGTTGCTTGCCCTCTCTAAGCAAGCTCTGCAGACTCTATCAGTGCCTGCAATAGGTCGAAGTCCATCCACCATGCTTGACTTCTGCATCTCTGTCAAAGTGCCATAGTTGACATGTCTGAATCTCTCATCCCAACTTTGAGCGCCCATGGTCCCCATGTACTATTAAGGCATTGAGCCGGTATAATCCATTCTCCTCAACTCCTTGATCCACCACTTGTCCACTCTCCTTGGATCTGACAGTGACCTATTGATCTTTGAATAGTATCGACATCTTGTGCTTGTCCCCATTTGACTCATTGAGAGCAATATTAGGCACATAAAATACATCGGAAATTACCTTTTCATCCCTTGACGTTGTGATGAATGGCATGCTGCCTATACCCTTCACAGGGCATGTAGGAGTGTCCCTCACTGTCACCTTTGAATCGAGATGAGTACCTTCCATAGTTTTGAACCACTTTCTTTTGTTGGACATGTGTTTCGAAGCCCCGCTGTCCACATACCAGCCCTCCATGCCCTCACTCACTGCATAAGCAGAGTTGTGCTCAATAAGTAAGAAGAGCTCACCTGTAGTGACATTGGCTGAATCTGTCTTTGGCTCCTTCTTGTTCTTGGACTCCCTCTTCACTTCAAGTCCTCCTCCTCCTTTCGATATTCCTTTGCGTAATGGCCGAGTTTCTCACCGTAGAAGCACTTAACCTTTTTCTTGTTCTCTATGCCTTCGGCCTTTTTGCCTTTGGAGTCTTTCCCTTGCCAGGCTTGTCTTATGCCAAAAGTGCTTTGTCATCCTCTTTGTTGTACAGCTTCTCTCGGGCCTCCTCCTGCAACAATAAGGATCCAAGCTCTTTGAAAGTAAGAGGCTTGTTCCTCTCTCCTACTGTGACAATTGTGACAAAACCCTTGAAGCTTCGAGGTAGCATGGCAAGCGTCAATTGGCTCGAATCCACATTTTGACCAATTGAGGCAAGTTGATGTTTCACCACTTTGACTTTCATCAAGTGATTTTGAACAGAGCCTCCCTCATCCATGCCCATATTGAAGAGCTGATGTTGAAAAGTGAGAATGCCAGAGTGTTGTCTGTCTCATATAGATTCTTCAAAATGGCCCATGCCTCTACTAATGTATCTGCCATCTAGACGTGAGGAATAACTGAATCCACCATCCGTCCTATGATCAACGCAAGGGCTTCGGAATATTTATCCTCCCATGCTTCAAATTCGTCCACATCTACAAGCACAAGAATCCTCCCTTTGCCATCAACTTGATCCGCCGGCTTTGTCTCGTTCTTGTTGTGAGCTTCCACAACTTCCGAGCCACTAGATGACTCCAGATCTTCACTTTCCAAATGGGATAATTGGTCCCATCTAGTTTCCCATACCCTCCAAAGCTAGGGATAGGAGGAGGGGGAAGGAAGAGCAGTGGCTGAAGAGGTTGTGGAGTTTGGCATCTTGCTACAACACACAGCAAATCTGCAAATAACTCCCGCTGTAGAAAATGACAGAACTCTTGTGCAAACCTGAGTTGAATCAGGGTCGCCTTCGTGTAAAGAAACTTCTTCCTTCGGGTCTGATACCATGTTGGAAATGGAGGAAAGACTCACCCAATCCTCACACCCTCTGTGGAATAGGATCAAGCTTTGGGTCTGATACCATGTTGGAAATGGGGGAAAGACTCATTCAATACTCACACCCTCTGCAGAATAGGATCAAGCTCCGTTTCTCACACTCAATGATGCAGGTGCACTGATCAAGACCTAGCTGAAAGACTACAGAATAAGCAGCACATAAAAGTAGAGAGAGATAGAGAGAGCTCAGTTCTGATTCCTCCACCAAATAGTAGGCAAAACAAGCTCCAAAGTGAGCACCAAACCAGCAAGGAAGCTGGACCAAAAGGCTGACAACTCTGCTAGATAACTGCTGCTCTGTGCTGCCTTGTAGGCTTCAGTGGCTGATGCAAAACTGAGGGGGGGAGGGGGGCTATCTAGGGGCTGGCTTCCCCCTTGAAGTAACTGACCAGCAGGTCGGCTTTGCCCTAGTGGGTTGTCCAGGTGGTTGGCTGGCCGACCAGCCTGGTTGGCTGGGATGACCCCCTTGGGCAGGCCTAAATATGGCCTCCCAAGGGCTGGCCTTTCACCCTGCTGCTGTGCGTCTAGCAGCCCACACAGCCCCCCCAAAATCACCTCCCCCTCATGGTCCAATGCCCCCATGTCCTTTTCATACGGGGACTCACAGGTGGGACATTAACCTCCAACAGAAACATCCATCTCTTGGCATTCACAATGCCACTTTGGTTGTCATAAAGAATTAACCATTGTGTCGTCTTCAAAGGTGCCAATCTTCTTCCAATCTTCTTAAAAATCCATTTGAGGGACACAAACTCACAAGCCGATGTGTACACCACATTGTACTCTACTATGTCAAAGAAAGGGCAACCGCCGGTTTCTTCTTGCTAAGCCACGAGATGACCCTTGACTCTAGCAAGAATCATTATCATGTAGTAGGCCATTTTGAATCCCAAGCTCAAGTCTAAGATGAATCACCATACTCACCCAAGGTAGTACCTGTCTAAGAAGTGACCCCATATCTGCATGTACCTTTCAAAGTAACCACGTACCTGCCGCCCATTCCAGTGACTCGCCTAGGTATATTCACCATGTGATCAAGTCATCCATAAACAAAACAATGATCATTCTCCTGCCCCCTCTAGGTTGGCATCTAAAAGACATAAAGTGAGAATGATCCTCTTGAAATAGTTGTCAATCCTCCGGTGCCAAGCTCTTGGGGCTTATTCCAAAACCTGTATACTGCCATAAAAATTATGCACAATCTCTTCTCCGCTCTTTGGCATTGGGGAAGAGAAATCCATGTACTTGCTCCAGGTGGACTTTCTTCTGTAAACCTTCATTTAGAAAGCTTGCACGTTTGAGATCTCCTAGCTCCAATAGAGAAAGAATTCTTTGCTTATGGCTAGATATGCTTCCTCTAACTTGGACAACCCTCTTAATCCTCCTTTTGGTCCACCTTTTTGTTTGCAATTTTGGCCAAGTTCTTCATAGTCGAAGCACCATTTCTTCTTCCCTATGTAAGGAGAAATTCTCACAGTCTAAGGAATTCGTTGTCATCTTTTTCCCTCACCTGGATTATCCTTGCCTTTACCTTCATTTACACACAGACCTTTTCATCTTCTACAACATACGTATTTTCCTTTGCTTCTTCTTGCAAAAACATCCCTCCATTTCCTCAAAGGTGATCAATTTCTTATGGCTGACATCATTACACTGGTAAATGGAAGCATTGTGGAAGTTTTGTGGTATGAACATGGCTTGTGCATTGTTGTCCATCCTTCCACCACCTACTGCCAATCAGTCTCAGACAACCTTGACGTTTGTGATATTGTCATGCATGGAGCCATTTTGCTCCATCCGACTCTGTGTCAAGATTCACACTCATATGCTCATCTCATAGGTGTCCTTTAAGATGATTGGATGTCCCTGCAAGCTGGATATGAGAGATCACCAAGTCTACCATTGTCCCGATGATAAGAGAAAGGGATTTGACATCTTTATCTCCCACTCCTTTGCCTTGTTTGGATTTACAGGTGTCATTTCCCAATGGCTATGACTTGGGCTTTGTCTCCATGCCATGGTGACCATCTGGATCTTCCTTGCAGCTATGCAGCTCTGAATCTTCACCTTCCAAAGCGGATTTTCGGTAACATCCACCTTCCCCCTTCACCAAAGTTGGAGATGGGAAAATGAGGAGAGAGAGAGAGAGAGAGAGAGAGAGTGTAGAAACTGAAAACTGAAAATGCACCAACCTGCAAGAGAGCCCACTTAACTGAAACTGGGTCTCTTTCCATCAAGCAAAGTATGAAACTTTGAGCTATGGTACATCCAGAGAATGGAAAGCAGCCTAATACTAGTGCTGCAAGCAGAAAGGGATCATGCAACAGTCTCTGACGTTTCAACAAGCAAATGAATTAAGAGATAAAGAGATAAAATCGGATCTAAAAAAACAACATAGATAGCTTTAGAACTTCACAATATGTGGCTGGCAAGTATAAATCTCTGTCACACAACCCCAGCCAAGCTCTGGGCCTAGACCTCAGCCTGGTGCTGGAAAACTGAAGGCAGAACACTGCTGCTACCACTGCTCACCTTTAAAGAGGCTTCTGTGGGATGAGGAACAAGGTCAGGTGCCTTCCATTTATAGGGAGTGAGGCAGTCTGTCTCCCCTCGACTGGCTGACCATGCTCAATCAGAGCTGAACAGCAGCCTGGATAAGCCTACCTCGAGATAGCCAGGTCTCCTCACATATTCTATTTCTCCTTTCTCCTTCTCTTCCCTTTCCTCCTGCTCTTTCTCTCTTCTTTCTCTCCTCTTTCTGCTCTCTCCTTTCCTCTTCTCTTCCTCTCTTCATATATTTTTCCCTCTTTCTCCTGTGCTCTCCTCATTCTCCTACTTAAATTTCAAACTCTGGATATTTGTAGAACAATTCTTGAACATCATCATCAGTCTCATGTGGTGTAAATAATTCCTCAATCATTTCTTGACTCTTTCCTTTTTTGGATCCTCTTCCAAATTTGGTTTCTTGTACATAAAATCACATGTTGTGGCACATTTCTCTATAAGCTATCTTTTCTTCACAAAGTTGCCCAGGAATGCTCATTTCTCTTGTCCTCACAGATAATTACGGCTTGGATGAAGAGAATGAGGACTACTGTTTGATTAGCCTTGCTCTTTAGTGCAACCTTTTGTCATGGATGCGTCTGCCCTTCATCTCCCAAGTGTTTGACAGTGATTCAATTTGTTCATGCATGTGTGTGTGTGTGTGTGTGTGAGAGAGAGAGAGAGAACATGTTTATACTATCATCTAGCGCTGATGACATTGGTGGCATGCCCTAATAGCTAGTCCATGCTATGAGTGATGGAATTTTATTGTTTTCGGGCCAACTAGATTGGACAAATGTGAGGCAGCACCAGACCCAACCTGCTGTAAGTCTCCTCTTCTAGGAAACCTAAAAGAAATATTTGGCCTATCACACCATGCTTCAACAAAGGAAGAAGCCTTGATAGTACGCTTTTATACTTTCCATACATGCATGTGGGGGTGTGAGAATACTTTCATACGATCGTCTAGAATTGAAGATATTGGTGGTATGTCATAGTAGCTAGCCCATGCTATGCGTGATGGAGTTTATGGTTTTTGGACCAACAAGATCGGGCAAATCTGCAGTCTGCACCAGACTCAACCTGCTTCAAGTCTCCTCTTCTAGCAAACCTAAAGAAAGGTTTGGCCTATCACACCATGTTTCAACAAAGGAAGTATACTTTCCAGTCAATAGAGGATAGTCAAGGTGCTAGTGCGATGCAAATTTTAGGGATGTCAGAGGGAAAGCAACTCACAAGATAAAGTGGGGTAGGATCAACAAGCTAGCAGCTACAATCTATTGTCCAAGAAAGGATACAATAGTTTTGCAAGGTGCTCCTAGTTTGCATGCACATGGATGCCACTATCAGTGCTGAGAATAATAAGTTTTAGACGAGATCTGGACTTAGCAGAGATCAGAGTTCAATATTGCAAGGACAAACCAACTGTTGTCCATGCACAAATCAAATAGGCCACCCTGTACGGTCACAAAAGCAGTCCTAAATGGACTGCACAGCCCTTAAAATGGGCCCCAAACAGTCCCAAAGGACCTAACCCATGGTGGAGAGGGAGAGGGAGAGAGAGAGAGGGTAGGCTAGGAAGAGAGAAGATAATACTCAAATGGAAACATAATGAAAGTGAAAGGAAATGGAAATGAACAGTAGACCAAAATGGAAAGAGTCACATTGATAAGCTTGATGCAGATTACTTTGATGTGTGTTGATGTGATACACAAGTACAATCATATATAGGATACACACACACTAGAATACCAAAGTGTATATGGGATATCTCCCAATATGACATGTGGCAATCACACGTAAGACTCTACTAGAACTCCTAGTAGAACACACTAAAACACACTCAACTTGACTTCATGTTCTAACAACCAGCCCATCAAGTGAGCAGATATACCCAATGTGGTCATGTGCAGCTCCCTCAAAACTTAACCTAGATCTGAATAGCCAAGTGGGCATGTCTTCGCTCCTGGTCTAGCCCTGATGTCCTATACGAGGAACTCACAACTGACTATTTCTAGTAGCTAGTCTACATGTTCTCTTCGCATCCTAATAGGAAGTCTTCATAACCTCTGCGACACCTATTGCTCTTTCCACTCTACAACACCAATGGTCATTCATTCACAATAATCACTACCAATTATGTGTTCACAAAACAATATTACTTGTCTTTGTTCTTTGGAAATGCTTTCCAGGCTTCTCTGTTTCTTCATCTCTAATCAGGTGGTAAAAGATAATGGATCTTGATATTGTGACGGTCTCCAATTGTCATGCACAGTGTTCCTTATGCACATCATAACTCATTCAAAACCCAGCCTTTACAGGTCTTTTATTTATTGTTGAAAGGGTTTTAGTTTTCACTTCGACATTAACCTCTTGGCCTAATCTCATAGCCCCTATTAGGTCCTGGTAGTCTCCATGTTTTGCTATAACACAAAGCACAGTGGAATCTTTGGCTTCAGAATAGATCTTCCTTCTTAGAGGAGAGAATTTTGTTCAGCAGGGACATCAGATATCCCTCCTTTGAGGGGATTTTCTTAGCTCAATGTTTGATTTGAAAGGCTGCATTACTTTTCTGTATGGTCTGTGCAATCCAATATGCACGATCAACCTAGGGGTGGGGGGTCCTCATCCATCCAAATGTGAGAGATTTTAAAGGAAGTCCTACATTTGCAATCCTTGCTATGGCAAGGTCCATTGTGACATCATGGGAAAGTTTTCAAAGCACGTGGACACTTGAGAAACAAAATATGTCTCTCAAATTAGTATCTTCTTATTTTGGGGCAATTTGTTCCACATGGGCCATGACAGATATTTGTTGTTGTGTCGAACTTCACAAGGTACCATGGGATGCATGCACTATAGACAACGTGGTGGTCACTATGCTGAACTTACTAAGTACATGTACGATGTTATTCAAATTGTGGGCTTGAGTCGTGGGCACTATGCTGGACTTTGTAACTATGTGCAGGATTTTACATTACATTGTGAGGCTCCATGTTACTAAGGGATGCAAAGGCATTTGTGATTATGCATGGAATTTTCTAGAGGGCTGTCCCAAGCCTACTCATCAAAGTTAAGAGGGCTGTCCCAAGCCTACTCATCAAAGTTAAGAACTTTTACATGGTCATGCACCTAAGAGCCCTTTGAACAATCAATTATCAATTTTGTGGAACTTGTCCCTCCCTCTTTTTTAGCTATAGATCATTGTGGCCACTAATTACACCAGCAGTGGGGTTATTATGGAAAACCTTACCACTACCATGATTGAGTTTTTATATGTGTCTAAGATTCATTGCTTTGGGATCTCAATTCTCAATGATTTTGAGAAATGATTAATTAAGACGACCATTAGTGAGTCCTTGGTTGCTATTACTACTACTCATTTGACAGCAAGGTTTTCTGCAAGCATCTTCTCTAGATGTAATCAGCCACAACATTAGGAGAAGGCCTATTGAGAGCTCCATGGCCCTCGTAGCTTTCAAGATCAAGGTGAAACAAGTAGCCTTTGGCCTTAAGGTATTTATGTCCCTTAGCTCAATAGTTGCACCTCTATGTTTGTGCAGCAACGAGTTCTTCCTTGTTGAGATTTGATATTCCACGAGCTAAAGTGTTCTTGTTAACTCTCTTTTGCTTCATGTTTATGCAAGAAAAAGGGATTTAGGAGGCCCACCCTAAAATACGACCTTTTACCTTTGTGGGTCACTTAACCATGCATCTCCTCAAATGTTATTTTAGGAAAGCTTACAACAAGCCACAAGTGTCTTCTAGATCGGATTCATTCAAAGGCTTATGGTCCTACAGAAACCAAGGAGAGTTTATCTTTGTCTTTTTGGGGGCAAGATGAGAGACTTATTGAGACTTATTAAGTATAATAAAAAAGCACAATAAGAGTAGCTTATTTCATCCTAGATAACTTGTATGAGTAATAACAAATAATCAAGCAAAAAATGAGATTGACTTTGCCATCAGGAGTTTGAAAATGCCATGAAGGACTTGTGGGGGTGTGTAACAAAAACAATCCATGGTCCCACTCCCTAGTGAAAGATGCTCTCCTAGCGTAAGTGGTGCAAGAAGAGACTTGAATGATGAATCCTCCTTCAATTGGCTATAAGCATGCAGATGATGTGCTAGGTGAATCAAAGGGACTTAGAAGTGCATGTCTGAGTGGCCTTTGGACATCTAGATCACCAAACCTGCCATGCTGTGAGATTGATCATGCCAAGTCTATGGAAGAGGAATGAGGTTTGAAAATTGAATGTGATACCAAATAAGAAGAAAAAATATTACGCCCATCCTTTATCAACTAATGGTTTTATTTGGGTGACTTTGGGACCTTTTAAAGATATTTGTTGCTAGATGCTAAAACTTGAGTTAAATGCTATTTGTTTGTTACTAAATGTTATTTGGGTAACTTTGGCACTTTGTTTGTTGCTGAATCCTTAAACTTGAGTTTTGGGTATGCATTGTTGACATGCTGCTACGGATTTGTAAGTGGGGCTCAACATCTTCTACCATTTTAGAATGCAAGGCCTTGAAATAGTATAGAAAACCCCATACACTTTGCCTGATACTGATGATAATAAAATTCTCTCTACGCTAGTTTTTGAGTGGCCGCACCATACAAGCAATTATATGCGTTGATTTTCTACAATGTGAAGATGACTTGGTGGTCTACTTAGGAAGACCTAATTACGTGTGACTGTAATTTTATACAATGTGAAAATGACTTGGTAATCTACTTAGAAACACATAATTACTTGTGACAAATTTATAGTCTGTTTTTAATTAACTATGTATAGGACTTAAATTAACTACGTATGACAAATTTACGTGTGACAAATTTAATTACAATCTTTTTATACTTAACTATGTATAGCTTGTAAGGATTTTTCTTTTTACAGTCTTTTGAGTCCAATGCATAGATTGTGACGCCTTATCAATAATTACTTCTACACTTAGTGTGTAATACATGGCATATTTCAAAACGTAGTGTCTTTTTTGCTTCACATATCCTTGCAAGAAATGCCATGACATGAAGCTTTTGATCAAAACTATAAACTGTCAGTAATACGTGCATATCACTGTAAAAAATAAACCTGTCGAAGCATAAGTCTCATGACATGGGGTTGAAAAATGACATTCTCTAAATGGATTGTTTAGGCTTCTCAACTTTAGAGTTTGAATCACAAATTATTAAAAGGGTGATCAACCATGGCGGATGATGAAGATGAAGAGCTTGAAGAAGAAGCAGAGCATGTTATGGTACATGTCATTCCTTCATCTTTCATAAATGTGCAAATGATAGAATGTGAAATTTCTATGCCACATGTATTATGTTTTAATGTAGTTATGCAGGACATGCATGTGTGCCAATGTGTTGAGTCAGTGTGTGGTTCCTTACAAGCATGCTTGCATGTTCTTGGACATGCGTGTTCGTAAAACCTTGTATGCCTATACACAAAGCATGCACAAGTGTGCAGACGTGAGAGAGAGAGAGAGAGAGAGAGAGAGAGAGAGAGAGAGAGAGATGATGATGTTCATCTTATATGTATGTCTGTGAGACTAAACGCTGCCTATGAGATCAACCAGCAACATAAGATCAATATCAAAGAAACCCCAATTCTAGTGTGTGTGTGTGTGTGTGTGTGTGTGTGTGTGTTTAAGGACTAAGTATGTGTACAAGTATATGTGTGCATGAGAATATAACATAAGCAGATAATATAACATAAGCTCAATATAAAAGAAAACCCAATTGTCGTGTAAAGTGTGTTTGAAGGACCAAGTGTGTGTACAAGTATGTGTGTGCACGAGAACTGCCAAAAGGTCTCATACAAAAGGATCGTGGACATTTTGTAGATGCTACAACGCAAAGGGGTAAATCTAACGAATGTGGCTGACTATATGTCTAAGCCCACCTAGCAAAGAACGTGTGTGTGTGTGTGTGTGTGTGTGTGTGTGTGTGTGTGAGAGAGAGAGAGAGAGAGAGAGAGAGTTTATTAAAGTCTTCGAAAGACGGAAGGGTCTATGTGACTGAAGAAACTAGATACAATGAGCTAAATGGGTGGAGCCTCTAACAGGACATCTACATCCGAGACAAATACAAACATAAACATAATATTAGTACAAAGTGTTTGAGCTTATAGAGAGGATGAGAATTGTGGTGTGGCATCACTGTGGTGGTCCTTTGTATGTTGTCTGAGAAACTAAGTCCTCATGGTAGCTAAGAGGGTCTTGATAGAGAGAGGCTCGAAAATAGATCGAGCTAGGCGACAGCATAAAACCCGATTAGTGTGCATGGTCCTTTGTGGTTTCCTAGCTGTGGCTCAAGTGCCATTGTCACACCTGTCTTCCGTGCCCCTGTTTTGGTGAACATGGAGGGAAGATCCCTAAGCCTAATCTGTGAGTGCCATTGTCACACTTGTCTTCTGTGTCCCTATTTTGCTGAACATGGGAAGATCCCTAAGCCCGATCCGTGAGTGCCATTGTCACACTTGTCTTCTATGCCCCTGTTTTGGGGAACATGGAGGGAAGATCTCTAAGCCTGATCCATGCATCAACGCGCTGACATGTCTATCACTCTAGGACTCAGCTATGCCATCTCTATGGGGCTTGCAGGTCTATGCTATCCAACTAGAAAAACTCAGTGATCACAAAATCTATGTAGCTGAGCATCCTAATCTCATCTATGTGTCCTGAGCAATTGGTCTTTGTGTTGTAGGCCTTATAAATGAAGGGTGAGAAATGCCCTTGGTCTAGTGAACATGGAAGGAAGATCCCTAACCCTAATCCATGCATCTACACTGACAGGTCTATCGCTCTGGGGCTCAGCTATGCTCTCTCTGTGGTACCTGCTAGTCCATGCTATCCAATTAGGAAAACAATCTAGGTAGAGTCTAGCTAAGCATCTTAATCTCATCTATGTGTTTTGAGCAACTAGTCTCTATGAAGGCCAACAAACGTCTCTGATGTGGGTGACAAGTGGCTGAAGGAGGATCCAAATCCATCTTTGAATAGGCAGTGGTTACAACCTTGAATCACATATGAAGCAAAGTGCTCCTCTAACTCAATCTTATATAGATAACATAGAGTGCATTTTCAATCTTTTGTAGCTAATATAGAGTGCATCCTCTAACTCTATCTTTTGTAGATAACATAAAGTGCTCCTCTCACTCATGCACTCTGAATAACTGGTCTTTGTGGTGTACAGAGTGATGAATGAAGGTCAACAAATGTCTCTAATTTGGGTGCGATAAGAGGCAAGAGAGGGGTCCGAGTCCATATTTAAAGACGATCTCATAGTACACAAGAAATCTGAAAGCAAAGTGCTCCTCTGATTCAATCTCTTGTAGATCACGTAGAGTACATATGCAACCCTCTCTAGGTAGGCCCTAGCCCCGTCTAATCTCAATGCATAGTTATGAGGAAAACACTCAGGGCCTGGGGTGCCAACTCAATATGTATTATATAATACCCTCATAAAAAATATACGCTATGGAAGGACAAGATCCATATATAATATAAATGGGTTTTTTAAAATAGTTTTAAATATGCAAGTTAAAAATATGACAATCTCCAGTCCTCCCTACCACAAAGCACAAGGTTTAAATATGAAAGATTTTAAGATTTTTACGTATTTTTCATAATATGTGAGACCCAAGGGGGGTCTTTTGGATGAGGAGGATTAAAACAAAAAGTACACTAAAATATAAAAACCCAACTCCTTTTAAAATCATGCAACTTTTTCATGTGTTACCCAAAATTCAAGGTGTAAAGACATATTTGAAGCTCTTTTAGTTTAGAACACAATCATGCTTGTTTGACTAACTTTTACTCATGGCATATTCTCATACTCAAAGTTTTTATAGATATTCTTACTAAAGGGAGTTGGTGCCCTAGGCCTCAGAGTGGGTGAGATGGATCCGTGTGTAGCATGCCGGGTCTATGAAGCCCTCCTTTGATGTGAGTTGTCCATGACCTAAATCAAAGTCACCATCCCCCTTTTGGATTGTTGCGAACTAAATTGGGGTCATTGGAGGAGTTGGCCAGGCCTACAAACTCAGATTGCTAAGTCTTGTCAACTAGTTCGAGGTCACCTGTGAGTAGGGGTGTCCTTGAGTCGCTAGAATTAATATTTGGCTGTAGATGACTTAGTCTTGGAGCATACACGTGCTTGTATACATCCTACAAAAAGCCCACGATATATGGAGCTTATCGTCACCTTGTGGTCGCCCATGACTTGAGGTGTCTTTGAGCACTAAGAGTGGTCTTTGATTGCAGGTGGCCACATGCAATCAAAGACCACATGCTGGTGGTGATTTCATGAAACCCGATCGATCTGGGTGTCGTCTCTAATCAACTCACTCAAGATTCACACTCCTAGGTGTGCCCACGATCTTGATTGTGCCCAAGAACATATAGTTGGTTAGTAATCAATTTGAGTAGGGAGCCACCCATTGTCAGCCAACAACAATCCACTGAGAGGGGTGTCTTTCCAATCAGAAAGAAAGAAAGAAAGATATATTAATGTCCGAGGGAGGCCTCATGGGCCTATGAGACAAAGTGCACATAAAAAGAAAATACATACAAGCCTCAAGGGGCTTGAGCAAAGGGTGCGCTAGGGCCCTTGCTGAGTACTGATCTATGCTAGAAAAATGATAATCAGTCATGTACAAACTGAATCAAGTCAATCTATAAAGTACAAACTAAATCAAGTTGGATTCAAAAACTAAAGCTCGGCACAGTGATGGCTCTCTAGTGAGCTATGGAGATATCTCATATCTACATTTGTCGAGTTGTCTCGCGCTACAAGTGAGAGACAAAGAAAGATGTATTAACGTCTACAAGAGGCCTCACGGGCTTATGAGACAAAGTACAAAACCAAAATAAACTCATACAACATGTTATGTGCTGAAGCAAAGGGCTCACTAAGGCCATTCTTGAAAGCTAGAATGCTAAACTAGTGAGGAAAATAGGAGAGTAGCAAAATAGCAAGTTAGTGTCAAGTGCTCAGAGCTAACGCTCCGAGTGCATGCTCAAGCTCCATATATCTAGGTGCCCTGGTCGCTCTCTGATGGGATTCAATGAGCTCTCGTTTTTGTGTCTCTCGAGCTGTCTCTCGAGGCGACAGAGGACGTGGTCTCCTTGATCTATGTATTTGATGGGCTACGTCTAGGGTGACGATTTGTCTCTGGCCGTCTCCTCTGAGAGGAGGGATGAAATAGGCCGGACCTCGATCGTGCGTGCTCTGATCATTCTACATGTCGCATGTGGAGTGTGTGCCTCTTGTCCGGTAGCCTTGTGGCGATGACTGATAAGTCTGTAACGCATGTTTGTGCTTGGTCGATCGCAGCAGCCTATGGCATCACCTCCTGCTGCTCTATGGTCTATCGCATTGGTATATCTCTGTGTCGTCGTATCTCAATCAAATAGAGCCCAACACAAACCTGGTCGAGAACATGGATCAACCGTGTGAGTGGACCGAAGCCATGCCCCTCCTAAAAGAGGCAGTGATATCGCCCTTGGACCTCATAGTAGATTGGGCAGACACATAGAAAGTGCTCCTCTGTCTCAACCTTCCCCATCGGGCATACTCTACAAATCCTTTGCTCTCCCGGTATGCTTGCAGCTCTCCCTGCCTCGATCCTCAACTGATGTGACAGACTCTCCTATCCTCGAGATACTGTGGTCTGATGACTAGACCATACTCCAAGACCCTCAAGAAGTGGTCATGGTAGAACTGGATCTTGGTGGGGAATTTCTCTCCCCCCCCAAGCCCTAGATGTATGCCCTGCTCATAGGTTACTGTTGCAGTCCCCAACGCTGCCCGTATGCTGGTCCAGGAGGCGCATTGGATGCCACGCCATCAACATGCTGCTGCACGGGTTCCCTGCTAGGTAGGTGTGCTGCCTTTTTTCTTCCCCTACCCCCTATGGTCTTTTCCCCCCTTGTCCCCTCAAATCGGGGGCTCTCCCCATGCATCGAATGAGGTGTTCCATCTGCTCCCTGGGAAGCGCCTTCGTGAAGACATATGAGATGTCGTCGTTGGTCGGGCAATATATCAACTCTATGACTTCTTCATCGATGAGTTCTCGAAAAAAAGTGGTAATGGACCTCGATGTGCTTCGTCCATGCATGAAACATGGGATTGTTGGCGATCGCTATGCAACTCTGGTTGTCGCACATAACCGCAGTCGCATCTTCTTGGGCCACATTCATGTCCTCCAAGATCCACTTGAGCCATAATGCCTCACATGCTGTTGTACAGGTAGCCCTGTACTCCATCTCTGTAGATGAAAGGGCGACAATAGGTTGTTTCTTACTCATCCATGACACAGCTCCTGATGACAGCAAGAAACAATATCCATAGGTTGATCTCCGGGTATCAATGTCACCTACCCAATCACTATCATAGAAACCTCCCAACTCAATGCCTCTGGTGGTATAAGTGATGCCGTAGGTGCAGGTACCCTTCAAGTACCTTAGCGCCCACATACTCGTGTCCCAATGAGGCTTCTTGGGTGTGGCGGAGAACTAACAGAGCAATCCAACTGCGAAGGAAATGTCTGGTCGAGTATTGGTGAGGTAAAGCAAACTCCCCACCAAGCGTCGATATAGTGATGAATCAACCGAATGAGATGGATCACACACACTCAACTTCAAACCAGTTTCCATGGGAGTCACTGCTGCTTTGCAATTTTCCATCTCAAAGCGTTTGGGAAGTTCCGTGTAATACTTCTCCTGTGAACTGCTCTTTCCTTGCTTCACCTCAATCCTAAGAAAATAGTGAAGTATGCCTAAGTCAGTCATCTCAAACTCCTTCATAAGAAGTCTCTTGACCTGAGCAATCTTCTTTGTATGATCCTCAGTATAATGATGAGGTCATTGACATATAGAATCAATACGAGCCGCAAATCCCCCACCAAGCTCTGGGGGCCTGTTTCAGCCCGTATAAGGCCTTCTTCAGTTTGCAGAATTTTAATGGGGATCCTGGAGTCTGAAATCCTGGTGGTTGTGCCACATATACCTCCTCCTCCAAGTTAGCATTCAAAAAAGAAGACTTGACGTCCATCTGAAAAATAGGCCAACTATGATGAGCAGTCAAGGCAATGACTGTCCAAATAGTCACCATCCTAGCTGTAGGGGCGAAGGTCTCGTCGAAGTCAAGTCCATCTGACTCTGTATAGCCTTTCACCACCAATCTTGCTTTGTACTTGTCCAAGCTCCCATTTGACTTGAACTTAAGCTTGTACACCCATTTAGTCCGGATGACCTTCTGCTTGGTTGGTTTGGGCACTAAATCCCAGGTGTCATGTTTCAAAATGACATCCATCTCTGCCTTCATGGCTTCCTGCCATTCTGGTATATCCTCTGCTTCCTGGAAGGAATGGGGCTCTGCAAGTTGAGCTACCAAAGCGAAGTTCACAGAGGGAGTCTTCATGTTTCTTTGAGACTGCCACGCTTCGGAACTGCTCTCGGAAATGTTCGTGACCCGTGATTCTGCTAATGTCTTCAAATACCATTGAGGTAGCTTCTTCTTAGATGGAGGTGCTTTTGATGGAGTTGACTTGGGAGTTGGCTCCGGAATGGCATGCTCCTCCTCCTCCTCCTCCTCCTCCTCCTCCGGGTCTTCAGTCGGCTCCACCTCTCGGAGAGTGACTTTGGGTAGGGGAACGCTGGAAGTTCTGGAACCTCTTCTGCAGGCCGTTGCTCGATCTCTTCAAAGATCACATCCCTGCTGATAAGGATCTTCTTCTTGTCCGGTCCGAATAGGTGGTAGGCCTTGGACTCTTCGTTGTATCTCACAAAGATACAGCTTCGGCTATGGGGATCAAACTTTGTCCACTCATCTTTATGTACATGCACAAATGCTTTAGAACCGAAAACTCTGAGTGCTACCGACATGATTTGATCCATTTTGTACACAAAATGATCACATGAATAATTTTTAAACTATGGAACTAATAAATTATTGATCACCTTATGACCATGATGATGCTAACTAAATATGGATCACCTTCATTTGTCCTTGACCATGTATACACCTCTAGGATGGAGGGAGAAAACCAAGGACCCAAACTCTAAATGAGAAAAATCCATGGTCATAATTAAATATAGAGCTTGATAAGGTCCGGCTCTCATGAAACAAAGATAAGTATAAACTTTCTAAATATATAGAATTTTGACACTTTAACATGATAAATGTATTCATTCATATCATTCCGATCGTTTTGACTACAAACATGACCATATTCGGAGTTCGATTGACTAAGTTATGGCCCAAATAAAATTGGCAAGAGGAGCCTCTCAAGAGGCCGCGATATCGCGGCCTCTAGGGAGAATCCTCCTCCCATTATTTTTTTGCCTTGAAAACATACTTGAGCTGACTCATTAATGTGCTATTTGAATCTCTCTAAAACTCAATAGTGCATAAGTCCAAGATCTTTCATGTCGAACTCTATAGATAAGTCTTGTTTTAGCTTTCTGATGAAGCTATACTTGCTTCCGATCACAATCAAATCATCTATGTATGAAAGTGCAATAGTAATGTCTTCCCCTTGAACTTTGTAGTAGAAAATGGAAATTGCACAAGAAAAACACATACTTTGACCCCTTTCTTCCACCCCTCCGTCGTTGATCCTTGAAAAAAACATTTTCAAAAATTGTTGTTTGTCTATAAGACAATTGATTACTCACACAATATCATGGGTAGGACAACAACCGTAAGCAATGCATGCTACTTTTTGAACATAAAACATCACACTAGAATGTCAAAATTCCTCGCTCGAACGTCACCTTGCTCGAACGCAGTTGCTTGAATTCTGGTAATCCTCCTCCCTGCCCAATGCACCGACCTGCCAGTCCACCAAATGACCAAGCTGGGTCGGCCTTTGCTGGCTAATCTGGCCGGCTTGGGCCACAGGCCTATATAAGGGCCCATGAGCCCTGCTCATGGGCTGCTGTTGCAGTCCCCAACGTCGCCCGTATGCCGGTCTAGGAGGTGCATTGGATGTCGCACCATCAACATGCTGCTGCGTGAGTTCCCTGCCAAGTAGGTGTGCTGCCTTGTTCCTTCCCCTACCCCCTATGGTCTTCTTCCCCCTTGTCCCCTCAAATCGGGGGATCACGGGTGGGACAATGACCTTCTAACACTATCTCTACTAGCTCATCTCGGTATGTGAAGCTATGGTGACAGGACATTGCTCGCGAGGTATTGAAGATCATGACCTTGGTCTTCCCAAGGTTAACTGTCAAGTCTCTCTCGCTGCAGACCATTCTCTAGAGTGTGTAGGTGTTTCTGCAATCCCTCTGTTGAGGATGATATGAGGACTATGTCGTCTACGTACAACAATATATGTACCATCAGGTCAGCCACAGGTCAGCCAAGAGTGAACCCTCTCCACCTAGACGATCTATAAAGGATGTAATCTCATCGATATAGATCCCGAAGAGAGTTGGTGAGAGGGGGCAGCCTTGTTTCACTCCGATAGTGCTCTCAATCCGCTCTGATAGACCTCCCACGGCACATACTCTCCCTTTGACGAACTCATATAGACTCATAACCCCCAAAATCATGATCTATGGGAGCTGCAACTCCTGTAACCTCTTGATCAAGCGGGAATGTGGGACAGTATCAAATGCCTTACGAAAGTCTACAAAGCAAGTGTAGACTCTCTGGTGCCTGGACTTCGCCTCCTCAATGATAGCCCTCAAGGTGAAGATGTGGTCCAAGGTGGAGTGCTATCTCTGAAAGCCTGCCTACCCAAGAGCTTACTGCCCATGACCCTCTGTGTGGCTGCCGATCTCCCTCTCTAGTACCAACCCATATATCTTAGCCAAAGTGTGGCCAATCATAAGAGTATGGTAGTTCCCAGTTTCCATGGGATCACCTGTCTTGTGTATCTGTACTGGTCGAAAAGGCCGTGCCCTATGGAGACATCAATATTTCCAACCTGTGGTGCCCGTTGGGTCACTATGGTGGTAGTGCTCCAAGTTGGTGGGAAGCCATGGCATACGGCATGATTGAATGCCAGTGCATAGTCCCTCATGATCTAGTGATCTCCGATTATGAAGCCGGAGAAGGGCAGCCTGCACATTTTGTGCAGTAAACAAGTGACATGTAGTGAGTCTGGGCATAGAGGACATATCAGGTGGCGTCTGAAGCGGGACATCATAAAGGGAGCATGCATATGTGTGCCAAACAGCTGGATCTATGATGGGGATGGGCGGCTTCTGATAAGAGTCCCCAGCCCGTAGTAGGATCCCCTACGAGAAAGGATCAGATCACCTCATCCATCCTATGTATGAGAAAAGCCCGCTTCTTACACCATGTCAATCGGCGTGAGATCCGTTGTGCCTCTGGTGAGGTCAATGTCCCAGTGCTCACTCTCGTGTGAGGTGGGCTCTCATCTGCCTGCACTCATTGTCAAACGAGGGGTTTTCGAGCATCTTCCAGTCTGGGACACATACAGATCAAGTCGTGGGAAAGGATCTAGTGGCAGCCTACTGGCCAGGGGTTTGGCCCAACCTGGGGTCAATGGACTGAGTTGAAACTGAACTAGGTTAAGAAATACTGAAACTCAAATGAGCCGGACTATTGGATTGAGCCAAACTGTACTGAACTAAAATGAAATAAAAATCAGACTAGCAACCACATGTAGAAAGAAAGAAAGAAAGAAATTTTATTAGAGTCTTCGAAAGACCAATGGGTCTATGAGACTAAAAGAAAACCTGACACAAATCATAGTAAGGGTGGAGCTACTGAAACGAGCATCATCACCTGTGCTGAATCCTAAGTCTGATCATACATAATCAAATACATCTAGATGTAACAATGAAAAGAAAAGGACTGGAGCGGAGCGAAATCCTCCGTATGTCATGTCGCCCTGGCTGGTGCATAGCCAGTGATGGGACGTTGGCACCCGTCAAGGGGTGTTGTGCGTCTTGATCTCCTGGACGAGGCTCGATGCAAGACCAAAGCCATCGTGACTCCCATGGGATGTATCCCGGGTCTAAACAATCACGAGAGGTCCCCCAGAGTGATCTGTGTGTCCCCTCGATGTCTCGTGTGTCGTGCTGTGATCGTCGAGTCAGGGTCTCTGTCACGTCTGCGGCTAGAGACTGGACGATCAATGTCACTCGATGGGAAGAATTCTGTGATCCTGCTCTGAGAGGTGTCTGATGATGTGGCCAAGCCTCGTCCCCTGAGCAAGTACTCTTTGTGTCGGACCCCCTCGTGAATGAAGGCCGCGAGGCATCTCTGATTTGGGTAGGCGAGGAATCTAGAAAGGAGCCCGGAGCTGTCTCTGAAGAGGCATTGGTAGCGACCTCAGATCTCGTAGTACACTTGGTACCTTAAAATAAAATGCTCCTCCGACTCGACCTCCTGACAGTCGCACAATATGCATAAGCGATGCTCCCTAGGAATCCCCTCTGCTCTGCCGCTCTCTATGCGGAGGCGGTGTGATGATACCTGAAACTGTTCAATGGAGATCCGTAGTGAGTGAGGCATATGAAGCTCAATGTACCCCGATGGTGTGATGAATCCCTCCTCTGAAATACGAAGACAGTAATCTCTGTAGAAACTCAGCTTCACTGGAAGCTCCCTCGGCTCCGACCAGGTCCTAAAGGTGTGTAGCTGCAGGAGATTGATGAAAAGGAGGTATCCTATCGATGTGGAACCCTAGTCTCACAAACCATCTGTGAGTCTGTGCATACCAGCATCGCTCGTCTCCCTCTGCTACCAACCTCATGGAGGAATCGAGAGCCAACCATGGCAACCTTTGTCTCCCTGATGTGGAGTCCCCATATGATCTAACCCGGTGTAGATATATAATGATCTGAAAGGCTGCATCTAGCTGGAGTGGAGAAGCACCAAACTCTGCCTGAATGATGTGGTGTGGTACAAACGGTTTCCCCTGGATCATCCGTGAGAGCATGAGGATCTGCAGGTGCTCCACCCATGTCCACTCTATCTCTGACATGTCAAGCCCCCAACAAGGGCTGCCATACATACCGGCTAGTCGGACCAAGGAGTCGAAGAGAAGAGCCTTGGTCTGAGGGTCCTGGAAGTGGGAGTGAAAGCATTGTCTCTCTAGCCGAGCCAGTGAGGCGTATCCCCTGCTAGTCTGGCCTGCATCGCTGGTCTCATCGTGAAGATCGGGCCGGAGAAGATGACCCCCAAGTAAGTGTATGAGGATACGATCTCAACTGGTGACCCACCGAAAGTAAAAGTAAATTGCTTCCATTGCATGTTTGCTCGAGAGGTATTAAAGATCATGACCTTGGTCTTGCCAAGGTTGACCTCCAAATCATGGGATAAACAAAAGGCATGCAGTGCATCCAGGTGTCACTGGAGCCCCTCGGGTGTGGACGACAAGGGTGCCACGTCATTTGCATAAAGAAGAATCCTAATGATGATCCCGACAAGTGAGCGACCAGTCCCTCTGAACCCCCCCATGAAAGTCTCAAGCTCATCGATGTAGAGGCCAAACAGGGTCGGTGATAAGGGACAACCCTGTTTGACCCCTATGGTACTCAAGATCTCATGTGTCCAACCTGTGCATGTCCGAACTCGGCCTGAGACTCTCTCATACAGTGCCATGACTGCCGAGATGATCTCTTGATCAAATCCCAGTGTCTGTAGGCGTGTGATGAGACGAGCTCGAGGTACTGTGTCAAAGGCTTTGCGAAAATCCACAAAGCAGCAATATACCCTCTCCTTCCGTGATCTGGCCTCCTCAATGACACTCTTGAGTATGACTATGTGATCCATAGTCCCATGGTCTTGCCTGAAACCGGCCTGACCCTCTGCTCTAAGCCCTCTCATCTTTGCGAACAGGCTATCCGACGCATCCAATACAGCTGCATAGATCTTGGACATCACATGTCCAATCATGATAGTCCTGTAGTTACTGGGGTCCATGGGATCCCCTGCCTTGTGGATGGGGGTGATGGTGTTGAATGTCCAAGTGCGGGGGAATCCAAGGCAAACAGCATCATTGAATAGTTTTGCTAGGATCGGGGCTAACGTGTCGATCCCATATGCGATAAACTCAGTGCATAGCCCCTCGTGATCCTTAGCTCGGCCATTGTGCAGTTTCAATGTCACATCCTTGACTTCAAACCTTAGGACCCAAAAAATTGAAGGAGACTTGGAGGCGAGACGAAACAAAATGAGTCAATGTTGTGGTAGCGGCTCTGTTGTAGGCAAGCGACCAAGCGGACGAGCGACTAGTGCTAGGGCTACACACACACACACACACACACAAATTTGTATTAACATCTTATGGAGGCCTCGCGGGCCTATGAGACAAAGTACAATTAACAAAGTAACTTATATAAGCCACTGCAGGCTGAAGCAAAGTCCTCACTAACACCCTTGTTGAGTGCTAAGATAAGTTAATAATCTCAAAAACTCAAAAAATCAGAGATGCAATGCTGGTGCTTTAAATTCATATCCGGAGATCATGGTGGCTTTTCGATGAGACGCGAAGATGTCACATATCTGCGTCTTTGGGAAGCCTCGCGGCCCTATGAGACCACGTACAATCAAAGAGTGACTCATACAAGCCTTGCGGGCTGAGGCAAAGGGCTTGCTAAGGCCCTTGCTGAGTGCTATGCGAATAATCTCAATACTCAAACTAAAACCAGCCTTAGAACAATAACATGCAATCACAATTAACTTAACTCAGCAATCAGCAAATAAAGCCACAGCAAAGGGAGCTAGATTGTCCCTGTACCAAAACAAAGACACAGATTGGCCCCAAACTTGATGCCCATTTCTTAATTAACTGGAAAATTCTACAACCAAGCTACACAAAGATTACAATCCCTCTTGCATCACGGGCATTCCACAACCCATTTGACATAATCAATAAATGTATTTCCTCTAATGATTATTGCTCTCTCCAATCCTGCTAGTAGGCATTCAATACTCATCCAGATTCTTGGACCCTATCCCAAAAACTGTTATTAGCAATCACACTTGACCACTCAGTCCCCCACAGTTGAATACGAGTGTCCACTTGTCCACCAACCCACCCAGGACATGGAGAGAACAAGCATACATAGCCAGCAACAACGAAACATGAATGGAGAGGGAGTGGCACTCTGCTTCGACAAGGCACACAACCAAAGGATAGCATGCGACCATAACTCCGGCCTATCCACCCGTTAGCATGAAGTCAGTCCCAACCCCTAGCCAAAACTCGTGTGATACCTCACAGAGTCCCTGCTCTGTGTATCACCAAGAGCCACACCAAACGCTCCACCACGTCGTGCGATCCAAGGACAACTCCCGCACGATACCCCCCTAGAGCCCCCACTCCCTTCTCTGCTAAGAGCCATGCCAAGGGCCACTAACGTGAAGCTCTGTGTTTTGCCAAAAGCCATGCGACGTGTGGTACACTGATCAAGGAGGCCCCAAGATAGATATACTATCAGCAAGTAGTACCTCGGGTGAAGCATACAACAACCTCTGTTTGTACCAAAGCAATGGAGGTATTCTCTTGAACATTAGGCAATGCTCCAGATCTATGCTCTGGTGAGACCTGAAGGAGCTACAACCACAGTTGGCTTATGATAAAAACTTCTTGTTAAAGTTGCAACCACTATGGTGCATCTTCCAGATCACCCTCTTCCAGCCACTTTGCATGTAACAGTGAGTAGTTTTGAAACTTATCCAAGTAGCGATGGGAGACTTTATCTTTGACTTTCCTGTCTTTATGTGCCAATATCTGCTCCGGAACTTAAATCTCATCAAGTTCCTCAACCTATTGCTGCATCCCAGGAGGCATATCCTTCGGCACAACTCCCTAGAAAGGTTTGAGAAGACTCACATTGAAAAGCATTATGAATCCTCCAATATCAGTTAGCTGCAATCTGTAAGCTACATCATTGATGTGAAACTTGAAAAGGGCCATTGTATCTCATACTCAACTTGGGGAACAACATGTCTTTGCCCCTTCTATTTTTCAACCTTTATGGAAGCTGAAATTGAGCCTCAAAGGTTTGAGGATGCACAGGGACATCCTTCATGGCAGAAGGCCATGGAATCTGAAATTAGGTCCATTGAAAACAATGCCACATGGGATTTGGTTGGTAAAAATATTGTGGTGCGAAATGGATCTGGTTAAGTATCATTCTGATGGTACTGTGGAAAAATACAAGGCCCGTCTTGTTGCCAAGGGGTATGCTCAAGAAGATATGAGGAGACTTTTGCTACGGTAGCAAAAATAACTACAAGAGGGAATATGCATGTCACAGACAAAGTATGCTAAAGGTCTCTTGCATAAATTTAAGATGGAAGAAAGCAAACTTGTGACTACTTCGTTGGAGCCTTACCTATGCATGGTGTTGTTATAAGCAAACTCCACCAATGGCAAATACTGCTCCAATTGTGTCTTATGCTTAGACACATAGCATTTCAAAAGATCAAGCACATTGGAATTGTTGACTCTGTGCCAACATGAACTTATGAAGAAAGAGAAGGTGATACAACTTTGTGATACAACTTTGTGTTACAACTTCTAGACACAACTTTATGTTACGACTTTATGTAACAACTTTGTGTTACAACTTCTACATGAAGAGAGAGAATGTGTTACGACTTTGTGACACAACTTTGTGATACAACTTTGTGTAACAACTTTGTGATACAACTTTGTGACACAACTTTGTGTTACAACTTTGTGTAACAACTTTGTGTTACACAAAGTTGTATCACAAAGTTGTGTCACAAAGTCGTAACACATTCTCTCTCTTCATGTAGAAGTTGTAACACAAACTTGTAACACAAAGTTGTTACATAAAGTCGTAACATAAAGTTGTGTCTAGAAGTTGTAACACAAAGTTGTAACACAAAGTTGTATCACAAAGTTGTATCACCTTCTCTTTCTTCATAAGTTCATGTTGGCACAGAGTCAACAGGAATCAGCCTCTTCCAACAGCCCATCGGTTTGGATCTCTGTCACTTATGATAGATTGAGGCATGCCATGATACTTAAAGATATTCTGCATGAACAATCTAGGCATATGATCCGTTGTGATCTATCTCACCGGAATGAAATGGGCCTGCTTACTGGACGTACATATCACAGTCCATATGCCATCATTCCTTGTTGGTGTCCTAGGAAGATAAAAAATAAAATCCCTAGCAAAGCTCTCCCACTGTCTACCTGGAATAGGCAACGATGCAACAACCCAAGTGCCTTCTGTCGATCAAACTCGGCCTTCTGACAAATAATGCATGTCCTAACAAAAGCTTCTACATCCCATCTCAAAGCTAGCCAATAGAAAAATTGCTCCACTATCTTCATCGTGGCATCAATGCCTCTATGTCTTACATCCGGTGGAGAATGACTCTATCAAAACCTTAGGCCTCAACTACTTTGTGACACAAAGATGACCATGCATCATAACAAAACCATCTCTGAGAGTATAATTATCATGACACTGACCATTAGACGACCCTCATCCTCTGCATACTGGTCCTTCATTGCATCCAACTCATGGTCGTATGCAACAAATATTGTTGAAACCTACGGCTTCCTTGACAATGCATCAACTACAACATTCTTTTTGCCCTCCACCACACTTTATGAAATTGAAACATGGATAAGAAATTGGCCCAATGCATATGCTTCTTGAATAACTTAGACTGAGTAAGGAAATATCTCAAGGTTTGATGATCTGTCTACACAGTGAAATCAATCCCTAGCAGCAGCTAATGCTTCCATGTAGAAAGAGCATGAATTACAACTAACAACTCTTTCTCATAGACCTGCAAATTCCTTTCAGCATCCTGCAAAACTCTACTTTCATAGGCAACAACTTGTCCATTCTGCATAAGTTCCCACATGCATCACACTAAACAACAAAATCTTTTTGGAGATCTAGCAAGATCAACACGGGGTCCAAAGTAAGCTTTTCTTCAGCTTCTCAATACTTCAATTTCATTTTCAGCCTAAGTAAAATGACACTCCCTTCTTCTGCAATGCATGAAGGGCTAAGGCAATCTCAACAAGATGGCATATGAACCGTCTATACTATGAGCATAAACCCAAAAAAGTTGTGTACGTCATGCAAGGTCCTTAATTGTTGCCTCTATCTTAGCAGGATCCATACGCACTCTGTCTTTAGACACAATGTGCCTAAGAAAATGAATCTCAGATTTATGACTAGCCTATGATTTTTGAATTCTGCAAGCATTATTACCAAATGCTTCCTATGCTCTGCCTCATCCCATGAGAATACTATCATATCATCAATGAAAGTGCCCGTGTCCACAAAGGATCTGTGCTCCCGAAAGATTCTATCCATCATTCAGTTAAAAGAGACAAGAGCATTCGTGAATCCAAATGGAATAACCAAGAGCTCATACAACGCAAAAGTGGTTTCCTGAAAGCTATCTTGGACACATCTCAAAAAGCCAAATGCATATCTAATGATACCCGATCTTAAGTTCTATATGTCTGAAAATGCTTGATCCCTCCAATCGATCTAAAATATCATCAATTCTCAGAATCAGAAATCGATTCTTGATTGTTATGTTCAATGCGCAATAATCTAAGTACATTCACCATGAACCATTCCTTTTCTGGACCAACAAAACTAGTGAACAATAGGGAGATGAACTGGGCTGAATTAACCCCTTTTCTAATAATTCATTCACTTGGCTCATGATCTCTTCTTGTTGGAGTGCATTGACTCTATATGGTGTCTTGTTCGGTGGACTACTGCTTGGTACTACATCAATACGATGATCCTCTGGCCTTTTATTGGAAGTTCCCTGGGTAAAGAATCGAAAAAGCGTCCACTATTTATCCAGCACAGAAAAAATGAACTTTGCAAAAACTAAATACACAGAAAGATGATTTTTCATTACCAAGCAAATAGCAAAAGCAGATACGATAGGGACTGACTCTCCCTCTCCCTTAAGTTTGACATCCAAAACATGAGTCTTTCCCCTATGCATCAAGGTGATCTTCCGATTATAGGTATCCACCATAGCACAAACTATGACACCACGGCATGCCCAACAAAACATCACAACCCTCAAATGGCATGATATGGAACTTCTCACCGTCCACAAGAGTTTGCATGTGCAAGCAGAGGTTTCCAATGATTAGCATAATTGGTGTACTAAATCCAAGACAAGCCAAGCCTACCTCACTCATGGGCCCCATCTCTTCTGCACAGATTCCAACTTGCCTGCTTACTTAAGGGAAATAAAGTTTGCACGAGCCCCTGGATCAAAGAAGATCAAAGAAATCATCTCTCTCACCTTGCCCCATGCTAGGCATAACTCTGTAGCATCCCCGTTTGGTCAAAGACTAGAGTAACCAATATGCCATAGTTGATTGACAATGCAACTACAACAAATGCATTGTTGCTTGGAAAGACTAGTGGATACAAGAGCAATAGGATGGATAATCTTAAGAAAGCACGAATGCATTGTTGCTTGGGACAACTAGTGGATACAAGAGCAGTAGGATGGATAATCTTAAGAAAGCACGAATGCCAAGGTATGTTCGTAAGACTCCTTTTGTTGTAGGAAAGAAAAGTGATAAGCCAAGCTCTAACTAGCTATCACGTGAAGAAAGAAAAGCATTGATGGATGCCCATAAATGATTTCATTGCAAAGAAGAGGGGCATGAAGCGCATGATTGTCCTAAACGCAAATTGAGGGACAAAGCTGATGATAAGGGTGATCAGAAAGGCAAGAAGCCTAAGCCCATTGTATCCCTGATGTCGTTGGTGAGCAAGGTGATCTCTTACTTCTTTAGGCAGCCCACAACAGTACTTCTCAATTTGCTCCGATAAAGGCACATGCCAATAAGAGCTAACGGGCAACAAAGCCTCCCAAAACTTTTTGTTACACTCTTCCAAATTATGGTAGTTGGTTGCATCCGAATTCTGCCAAGCTCTCATTACATCCACCGCGAATGTAATAGTTAGCCAAGCAAGCTGAAAATATCTATTTAAATTGAACCTAAGAATTTGGTGCTTTGTTTTTAAGTAACAAGTTTTTGTCCACCACTACAATGCATTTCCTTTGGGAAAGGTGGCTCCCTTGCACACTTTAGAAGACCCAATGAAGTTACCTCGTGAAAAGGTGGCATCAAACTATTGGACAAAAGTCAAAGCTTTCCGTCTATCATGTGCTCCATTGAAGGTATCAAAGTTCACTGCTGCCCCACCTTCCTTAAAGTCCTTTGCCTTGCCTTTGGGTGTTAAATTATCATAAATAGGTGGCTGTAAAAATGGTACTTGCATAGCATTACCCACATTATGTCCAACATTGTCACTTCCCATAGCAGGATTTGCCAAACCAGCTCCAGTTCCTTGCATACCAAACATGCATCTAGGAGCTCCCAAATTGCCATTCATTCCAATTTGCAACCCTAGCTGCATACCAATATTTCCATACATTACATTATGCATTCTGGGCTGTATACCCCCAAGCATGATCAATTGCATACCTTGCATGCTAGGCTGAAAACCAGTTTCCAAGCATTCCAAGATTATCCACAACTTGACTAGAACACTAAACCACCACCAAAATATCCTGGATGCACTAAGGATTGGGGAATAGCTTTATGCCCCTAATTTGCAAGTTGAAAATTATTGCCTTGGTCATGCAAATCAACACCAGGACTATAGATAGACTGTTGCAATGGAGCACCATGTGCATTTGGCATAACTGATGCTTGTCCATTGAATGACATAGGACCATAAGGCTGCCTTTGAATCTCACTAGATTCCCTTGAATGTGAATGACTCTTTTTCTCCTTAGGCTTCGGCGGAGCATGCAAAAACTCAGTAAACCGTGGGTCTCAAGTAAGCTGCATTAGTTTTCCCACTGCACTAAGCAACTATGCCTTAACTATTACAATGGTCTACTCTGCATCATCAACCTCCTTAGACCCTTTGGACTGCAAAGCATTCACATCAAGCGCATTTATAGCTTGCTATCCATCAACATTCTCATCATCAAAAGAAGCCTCATCACACAATGATTGCCCATCTTGAGAGGATTGCAACTCCTCATCGCATCTTCATACTGTATGACACCTTTACTGAGTTGTCTTGGCTGTAACTCAATCACAGCAAATAGTACTTGCACCAGAGACAACCATAGGCTCACCTCCTTAGAAACGAAACCAGGAAACAGCCTTCAGTAACTACCAAAGGGCAGTAGAACAAAAACTTGCAATAACAATTAACTTAACAAATCCGCAAACAAAGTCACAACAAAGGGAGCTAGATTGTCCCTAGACCAAAACAAAGACATAGATTGGCCCCAAACCTTGGCACCAATTTCGGTATTTCGTTAATTGATTGGGAAACTCTACAACTAAGATTACAATCCCTCTTGCATCACGGGTATCCCACAACCAGTTTGACATCATCAATCCATGCATTTCCTCTACTGAATGCTGCTCTCTCTAATCCTGACATCAGGCATCCTAGAACCTTGACACCCAATCCCATAAATTTTTATTAGCAGTCACACTTGACACAATCCTAGAAACTGATATTAGCAGTCACACTTGACCACATAGTCCCCCACAGTTGAATACCAGTTTCCACTTGTCCACCACCAACCCGCCCAAGACATGGAGAGAACAAGCATACACAACCAGCAACAATGGAACATGAAGGAAGAGGGAGTGGTATTCTACTCTGGCGAGCCTGCAACCAAAGGATCCCACAGGATTTAAATACTCCGCTCACCGGCCAGTCAAGACATGCAACGAAGAAAGAGCCACAACTTGTGCGATATCTCAAGAGTCCCTACGCTGCGTCTAGCCAAGAGCCACGGCAAACACTCATCGGATCCCACGCAATACCCCCCTAGAGCCCTCGCTCCCTGCTCTGCCAAGAGCCACCGATGTGAAGCTCTGTGTTTTGCTAAAAAGCCATGCGACATGAAGATTTGGGTTTCGCCAAAAAACATGTGACGTGAAGACTCCAACACCCATCTGACCTGACTCCAACACCCATCTGACGTGAAGCTATAGCACCTTCATGAATTCAAGTTGGAACACGCATGCAACTAGAGGCTCCACAACGTGAAGCTTCGAATTGCCCTGCTCATTCCATTAACCACGACACCAAAAAAAAAAAAGAGAGGACACTTGGCAGCTTGGAGGAGGAGAGCTTGCAACGGGTCACAAAGAAGGAGCTCTTGGATGGAGGCTTGGATGGGGGAGGAGGTGGAAAGACAAGAGGCAGCTTTAGGGGCAAGGAGGAGATAGAAGGTCAATGGAATGGAGGAAATGGAAGGTTACCTTGGGGGGGAAGGAGGAGATGGAAGGTCTCAGAGCCATGGGTTAAGACTTACGCAAAATTTACGAATCAAAGATCCACCTTCAGATGGGGAGTGGTTGAGGATGGTCATGCATCTTTGCCCGTGCAAAGCATGGGTTCAGTACTCGTTCCAATAAGGCACATAGTGAACTCCTTGATTGGAATGCCTCCACATGGCATGTTTCCCTTGCCTCCCTTTTTACCTTGAAACATTTATTTCACCCCAAGGCACATTTAATTCCTTTGCCTATATAACTATCCAACGCCTTGCCCACATGCCCGTTGAAAGTATTCACATGTAAATTTCACAATTATTTAGTAAAAAATTCACGTCCTCGTGACACAAACACTCAAAAGTAGTGCTCAAAAAATACATATCTAGGTGCTATTTCAGTGGGACGCGAAGATGGCTAGTATTTATCTCGAGTCGTCTCTCGTTGTGGTGGCGGGGTACGTGATCTTCGTGATCTCTATGTCCGGTGGGCCATATCAAGAGTGACATCTCAGCTCGAACGGTCCCCTCCTGAGGAGATCTGAAATTGGTCGAACCTCCATCATGCATGCCCTAGTCACCCTCTGCATCGTGCAGGGTCTGAATCAGCTGATTTGCATTGTCTCTTCTCATTGATCCACTCTGCTCTCATGTTAGCTATCTCCTCCTCTACTCTACTATGTCCCGAGGTTTAACTTGAATGCACAGGAAAATGTGACATGTAGCTTTGTCTGATCTCTCGCTATCTCTTGTTGTGCTATCACCTCTTGTTGTCTAATCTACCACAATAGGCTCTCTCTGTGGCACCACATCCCCATCAGATTGAGGCCAATGCAAACCTGGTCATGAAAGTGAATCAGTTGGGAGAGTGGCCCAAAACCCTGGCCCTCCTAAAAGAGACAGTGGTACTGTCTTCAGATCTCATAGTAGACTAGGCAAGCATATAGGTAAGTGCTCATTTGTCTCTACCTCTACTAGTGTGCATAGCCTGCAAATATGATACTCTCTAGGCATGCCCGTGGCTCTCCTTGCCTCGATCCTCAGCTGATGAGATGAGGCCTACATCTGTGCAATGGTCATTGGTGATCCTCAATGTGTGGGAGACCCATCTATCCTCCAAATACTGAGGTATGATAATCACTCCGTTCTCTGATACTCTCAAGAAGTGATCATGAGAAATGGATCTTGGTAGGGAACTCCTAGTTCCCCCCAATGTTTTGTGACATATAGAGGTAGAGTACATCCAATCCTATGATAAGGTTAAACATCACAATGCAAACTACAACTTAGTGTTATATATCTAGGTGAAATATATTTAAAAAAGCATTGACCTTATGATGGTCGTCCACAAGCTTGGAAACCTTCAAGTCCATTGTGCATATCGATGATTGGCCACTAAGGCATTTCCACGGATGTCATGCTCATGCAGCAATGGGTTTAGGAGAAGCATTTATGATGGTAATCCACAAGGTTGGAAACCTTAAACTCCAACGGGAATAGTAGTGACTAGCCAATCTGGCATCCCTGCCGATGTTATGATCATCCAACAATGGGTTTAGAAGTATGCATTTATATGAAGGATTTTGTATGTAGTTTTTGTTAGCACTCTAGAGGTTGCAAAATACAAAGATTGTGAGAATCCACTTCAAATGTTGAAGAGGATACAAGCAAAAGGGGTGCTCAAAGGGCTAGAATGATAGCTCTAAAGACAACTCAATTATTGAATGCTGTAAGTGAGAAATAATACATGAGGGATATTGTGATTCTTATAAAGTCATTTTTCTTGTTAAAGTTGACCAAGTCGGGCTTGTTGAACTCAGGTGTTGATCAAGTCAATGAAAGTTAATCTTTGACTTCTTGGCTAAAAAATCAACACATTGATTTTCAACTTTGCATGTTTCTAGGTTCTAACATGTTTTTCATGTTTATAGCCTTTCTTAGATGGTTCTAAGTCCAAAATTCATCCTTGGGATGTACTCCTTGACCTCTAATGAATATAGCATGGACCAACAATGAAAATATTTAAAAAAAACTAGAGAAATTTATGTCACACATTTTTTTTAAAATATGATAGTGTGAATGTGTGTGTGTGTGTGTGTGTGTGTGTGTGTTGTGTGCATGCTTGCATCCACATGCTCACCCATAATGCTTGCATTAAATGAGAGAGAGAGAGAGAGAGAGAGAGAGAGAGAGAGAGAGAGTTCTAATTTGACCATATGGTGGCTTGTAAAGACATGGAGTGGTGAATTAGTTGAGCATATTCCACACGGTCAAGGTGTCGCTCATTACTTAAACAAAGATTCTTATGAAGGTTGGTATGAGGGTGGAAAAAAACAAGGACAAGGCATTTATAAGTTTGCCAATGGTGCCGAGTATGAGGGGAATTATGTTGACAATTTGAAAGAAGGCCAAGGTGTTATGAGACATCCCGACAAAAGCTCGTACAATGGTTAGTTATTGTTTGTCTTATTAAATCTTGTGCTTGTTTTTAATGTTTAAGGTATATATGAATGATTAAGAACCATCATATAATGATTTTCAAGTGCAAGAAGATAAAATACATATTCCTAAAAAATCTTGACTTATTGTATTGGTCGTCTTGCTTATATGGTAGATTTGTCATGTCCCTATCTTTCAAATATTGATTATATTGTATGTTTCATTACATCATAGGATCTTGGAAGAATGGGAAAAGGAATGGATTTGGAACGTATGTTTACCCTAATGGTGACATGTATCAAGGAGCATGGAGTGAGCATAAAAAACATGGCATAGGGACATACTTCTTCAAAGGAAGCATGAGTCAGGTGAATATTGTGATACATTGTGTTCATTCCCTTTTGTGCATAATTTTTTAACAATAAATTTAAATTAAATGGCTCATTAAAAAATTAAAAATAAACATAACATGTATATGTATGCACTTAATGCAGTTTTGTGGAACTTGGACACAAGGAAATTTTGAGGCTGGAGAATGGATACTCCGAGATGGAAATTTATATGAAGGAAGTTTTTCATTAAATAAGCCTCAAGGTATAGGCAAGTACAAGTTCTCTAAGCTAAGCAATGTACTACATGGTGAATATGTCAATCAAAAGTGGATTTGTGGTCAATTTCTATCAATGTCTTAGAGTTGTGATACTATGTTGACACCAAATAAGCAAATATTGAAGCTTATTGAGCACCATTAATCAGGTGATCCATAATGAATACTTTTAGGAAAAATAGATTGTATAAAGCTACATAGCAATTTCTTATAGAATTTCAATGTAAATGTTATAACACTATGTAAAAGCACATGCATTCACGGGCACACACACACACACACACTCATCTATATACACATATCTATATTTTTATATCTATATGTGTATGCGAACTGTCGATCCCACTTTGCACGCATGTCCCCTTGCAAAGCATCAAGGAGCAAACCCATATGATCCATGTTGACACTGGCCATGCCCAGGAAAGCTCACAAATACTTAGCCAGTCCATCGATAGTACGTTGGCATAACAACTCATCCTAAATGCCCAAAACATACTCTAAATGCAACTGTTGGGTAGCCTTTGAGTACGCTTCGGCTACCTGCACTTGTGCTTCAAGGACCGCAACCCGCTATTCCAGTTGCTACATCCTTGCATTTTGATTTTGCAGGGCCTCATTCTTGATTCACAATTGAAGAACTTCAGATTCTAAGGCCGTAACTCCAGAGGGATCGATCCCCGCAGAACACTATGTCGCAAGTCGAGCTAGCAGACGTGCACAAAATTGAAGCTGGACATGCATTGGTTGTAGTCGCAATGAAAATCCGATCGAGGGTGTTGGAGAGACCACCACCCCAGGCTCGTAGACCACCATAAATGGCCTCCTCTGCTGTTGTGGCCTGTATTGCCTTCACGTCATTGCTACCACCACAATATTGGTTGCCACTGTGGTTGCTGATGTGCATTGGAGCTGCTCTAGCCATCTTTGAGTAAGCGAACCACCAACCACTGAAACTCGAGATGAAATACCCACCACCATCGACACAGGTGCCACCGAAATAGTTACCCGCTCGAAATTTACCGGTGGGGGAGGTGGGGGCATTACACTGAGCTATGTTGACGACAAACCACCACAAAGCAAACTCTCTAACACCCCTCCTGATGTCGTGAGTGCATGGGAAGGAATAAGGGGAGCAATAGAGGAAAACACTCCCAACATGATTCGAGGACCTTGATGTCTTTGCTTCTTAGGCTCTTGATCAGAGAGCCTTCAGCCACATCTTGCAGAGGTCCTTCTGGCTCAAGGGTCAGAACTAGTGCTGTATTCCTTCGAGGGACAACAAAATCAAGCTGTAAGGGAAACAAAACCTCCAAAATCTACCCAATCTTTGAATTCAAATCTTGTTTCTTCTCTATTGCCGCCATTGCCACCCTCTGCACCTCTGCATGGATTCTCTCCTTCAAAACATGTGTTGCATGTTCACTGATGTGCGAGTACTTCGGGAGCCAGAATGAGCTCTTTTCTCTATGTGCCCATGATGCTGCTGGGGTCGGAATATCATCCTTCTTGGGTGTGGCTATAGTGGGAACAGCTCGTGGAACTGCGGGGTCTGTCAATTGCTATCCTACCTTTCTCTCTTTAGAGGATGACATAATTGAAGTCTTGGTATTAATCAGGAGCATCGTTGTTAGGATCGTAGCTATTCATTCTCGCCAATCAATTTGGCAAAAAGGCTATCCAACACCATGTCCTCCCTAGAATTACTTGTTCATCCATGGCACCTATTGGCTTAACATAAAATCGACTCACCACGCAATGGTTGTTAACTGACAAAGGAATTTCAACATAACTGATAGTAGGGAAAATCTTGCCATTTATAGCACAAACCATAGCAACTGTGGGTTCCAGGGTTAGCTTGAAGGTCAAGAGCTGAGTGCACATGTTGTAGGAGATCAGATTATGATGGCTCCTGGAATAATGATTGCATCGGCTGAATAGATGGTTTTGCTGCACAATTGAAAATCAGCCCTCACCCTTGTGGGAGCAATTGTCAGGTCTTCCATGGAGTGTAACCCTTCCACTAACTTGATGTGCTCTTGCTTCTTGTATGGCCTGCCACTTCGTATGAGCAACCTCTATTTTTAGCTCCTTTTCCTTATGGATAGCCTGTAAGGTCTGCAATGTTAAGGGACCGTAGTAGCGTTTAAGCTTATTACCATTAATGTAGCCATCCGTCTCCATGCCATCAAGAGTTGCAATTCTACAGCACACTTGTGGGGTGATTTCTACTACCCAATAGGGACCCATGCCATGTATTCATTATATAACCACATATGATCATAGGAATAACCACTTGCACGTATTCATTATGTTCATACAGGCTCACAAAGGTGGGATCCATTGAGAATTTCTTGCAATAGCACATATATAATCACACATGTATCCACATATGATCATAAGAATAACCACTTGCACATAATCTCTATGTTCATATAGGCTCACAAAGGTGGGATCATTTGATAAGTTCATGCATCCCTATTTTGTTATACACATTACACATTTACACATATGATCATAAGTTAAACCATTTACACGTATTCATTATTTTCATACAGGCTCACAAAGGTGGGATCATTCGATAAGTTCATGCATGCACACATATATAACCACATATGATCATAAGAATAACCACGTGCATGTAATCATTATGTTCATACAGGCTCACAAAGGTGGGATCATTTGATAAGTTCATGCATCCCCGTTTTGTTATACACATTACACATTTACACATATGTTCGTAAGTTAAACCATTTACACGTAATCATTATGTTCATACACACTCACACAGATTCTCCCTGTGTGCTCTCTAATTTAAAATCGTTGCAACTTTCATCTTCTCCTCACATCCTCCAGTAGTTGTAAGAGTCAAGATGTTACCATTGATTACATTGTTATCATTGTGGTTTATGGTAGCTTCTCAGCAAAGGATACAGAAAAGTGCAGGAAACACCGGTGCAGGGCCTTGGACAAGTTGGCAAGTTATGCTTCATATTGATCTGGAAATAGCAATGGACATGTTGCACAAGCAACTCGTGGCCCTTTTATTGTAATTGTGTCACTTCAAAATAAAAAATACTTAGAGCCATATCTAATACAATATCTAATGGGCAACATTTGCTTCCATCAGAGTGCCCTGAACTTATCTCCTTTGGGGGGGTTGTATTCTTCTATTCTGCAATTGAGTTTTTGAAAGATATCTTATATATATCTATCTTCCTCTTTCATCGGGATTTGCCATTTTAAATCTAAAGGTGTGAAATATTTTGAGTTTGCCAAAAAATTAAGGATATCATCAATCCTAGGCAATGGATACTCGTCCTCCCTGACCGCGACGTTGTTTAGAGGTTAAAAATCAATGCAATATCTAAAAGAACTATCATTCTTTCTCACGATGTGCGGCTCACAAATCTAATGGCTTTTGGAGTACGTGATAATTTTATCCTTGAGCATTTTGTCAACTTGACTTCTTATTTCCTTTATTTGTTCTAGCAACCTCCTTCTTTGAGCAGCTTTGATTAGTCAAGCTTTGCCATTTGGTACTTCATGGACTGTGTTAGCTATTGTTACTATTAGATGATGGTCTTGAGCAAAAGCACCTAGATATTTTGTAATTTTTGCTTGGTCCCATCTTTGACGATCAGCCAAAACTTGTTATGAGAACTCTCTTGAAGAGATCCATGGAATTGGTGCTAAACCAGGCAATATCAAACTTCTGCTTTTGAAATCAGTTATAGCACCATTTGCTTGTATAGCCAGTCACATCCCAAAGTGATGGGGAATATATGATACATCAATACGGTGTTTGGTACACTCAACTAATTGGATCCAAAATTGGATTGGAACATCACACCCCAAAGAAGAATGAATAGAAGTACTTGCATCTTTGAACAAAACATCACTAACTGGAATTCAATAGAGTGGCGGTTTTTAATCATCAAGGGAATCTTTTCTGTGTTGTGGTCAAATAAGTTCTTGAGTCAACTAAAACCAAGATACTAGGTTGTTGAAACTGAGCTTGAACTATGAATGCAATGGAAGAGTTAAGATGATTTGGTGGCACAGGGTGGTCACTTTCTCCACTAGCCTCATAGGAGGTTGTGGAGCATGGCATTAGTGGAATTCTCTCCTTTGCAAGGAGAGGATGGCACTAGTGGCACAACTGCTATTTTTCTTTTGGAAAGCCATGATTTTGGATTTTCCCATGAAGGAATGGAAATAGTTCCATTCTCCCTTGGTAAAGCCAATATTTTGGAATGGGAGAATGGCAATAGTGCCATTTTCTCCACTGTAAGGGAATAATGTCCCTAGTGCCATTCTCCATAACATCCAATGGGTTTTCATAGAAATGGCACTAGTGCCATCCTGCCCTTACAAAGCCATAAATTTTGGATTTGCAAAGGAGAAATGACACAATTGCCATTATTCCCTTGTAAACACATATTCAGGCTTTGAAATTTGATATTGGTACTAGTGCCATACTCTTTATTTCAAGGGGACAATGGCACTATTGCCAATTTTCACAACCTCATAAGAGGTTGTGGGGAATCGCATTAGTCCATTTTGACTTTGCAATAGGGAGAATGGCACTAGTTCCATTCTCCATACCTCTTATGAGAATGTCGGGAATGGAACTAGTTCCATTCTCCCCTTGCAAAGCCAACATAGGGGTTTGAGGAGAATGGGAGAAATGCAATTTTTCCCATGGAAATGGGGAGAACGACACTAGTGCCATTACCCAAAACCACATAAGAGATTGTAGTGCATGGCACTAGTGGCATTCTATCCTTTACAAAAGGAAGCACTAATGCCATTCTTGAGAACTTCATAGGAGGTTGCGGAGAATCGTGCTAGTGCAATTCCGCACTTGCAATGGGGAGAATGGCAGTAATGCCATTCTCCACAACCTCATAGAATGGGGAGAATAGGATTAGTGCTAGATCTAGGGAATGGCGCTAGTGCCATTCATTTTTCCCTTGCAAAGCCATGATTGTGGATTTGCAAAGGAGGAATGACACTAGTGTCATTCTCCCCTTGCAAAGCCAATATTTTTGCTCTGCAATAGGAGAATGGCATTAGTGCCATTCTCTCCGTTTTGCGAGGGTAGAATGGCACTAGTGCCATTCTCTCCATTGCGAGGGGAGAATGGCACTTGTGTCATTGTCCATAACATCCTCCTATGAGGTTTTGGGGGATGGCACCAGTGCCAATCTCCCCTGCAAAGCCATGAACTTTTGAATTGCAAAGGAGGAATGGTAGTAGTGCCATTCTCCTCTTGAAAATCTAATATTTAGGCTTTCAAAAAGGTGATTGACCCTAGTGACATACTCTCAATTATAGGGGAGAATGGAACAAGTACCATTCTTCCCAACCTCTTAGGAAGTTTTGGGGAATGCCATTAGTGCCATTCTATGCTTACGATGGTGAAAATAGAACTAGTGCCATTCTCTACAAACTCCTATGAGGATATGGGAATGTTACTAGTTCCATTCTTCCCTTTCAAAGACAACATAGGATTTTATGGAGAATGGCACTAATTTCATCCTCCCCATTGCTATGGGGAGAATGGAACTAGTGCCACTACCCAAAACCTCGTAAGAGGTTGCGGAGCATGAATTCTCTCCTTTGTGAGGGGGAACTAGAGACACTTGCAACGAGGAGATTGTCACTATGCCATTCTCTACAACCTCATAGAATGGGTGGCACTACTGCCATTGTCCAAAACCTAATAGTAATTTTGGGGGATGGCGCTGGTGCCATTTTTCACTGCAATGGGGTTTCCATTTTTCAAGGACATGATTTGAAATTTGTAAAGGAGGAATGGGAAATGTCAATGGTTCCATCCTCCACAATCTCCTATGAGATTTTGGGGAATGGAATTAGCGACTTGAAATGGGAGAATGGCCCTAGTGCCATTCTCCAAAACCTCCTATGAGGATGTGGGTAATGGCACTAGTTCCATTCTCCCCTTGCAAAGCCAACATAGAAGTTCAAGGAGAATGGCACTAATGCCATGCCCCCCTTTACAATGGGAAGAATGCCACTAGTGCCATGACTTGAAACCTCATGAGAGGTTGTGGGCATTAGTGGCATTCTCTCATTTTCAAGGGTAGAATAGCACTAGTGAGATTCCCCAAGACCTCATCAAAGGTTGTGATGAGGTTGTGGAGAATGACACTTTTGTCATTGTCCACTTGTAAGGAAGAGAATGGCATGAGTTCCATTCTCCACAACCTCATAGAATGGGGACAATGGCACTAGTTCCATTCTCCACTTGCAATGAAAAGTTGTGATTTTGGATTTGCAAAGGAGGAATGGCACTAGTGCTATTCTCCCCTGGCAAAGACAATATTTTGGCTTTGTAATAAGAAAATGGCACTAGTTTCATTATCTGTATTGAAAGGGGAGAATGGCAATAGTGCCATTCTACAAAACATCGTATAAGGTTTTGAGAACTGGACATAATTCATTTCTCCCCTTGGAAAGCCATGAATTTGCAAAGAAAAAATGGCACTAGTGCCATTTTCCCCTTCTAAAGCCAATATTTATGCTTTAACATGAGAGATTAGCTCTAGTGCCATACTCTCCATTGCCCATAGGAGTTTGAGAATCATGGTACTAATGCCATTCTCTATTGGAAGGGGAGGGTGAGAGAGAGAAAGAGAGAGAGAGAGATTGGTCCCAGAAGAAGTGATTTCATTGATAAATCATAGGCATATATATATATATATATATATATATATATAAAGAGAGAGAGAGAGAGAGAGAGAGAGAGTTGAGGACTAGGTTGATTTAGGAGAGAGCTACATATAACTCTAACACCCTCGATCCAACTAGGCCCTTTAGCTGTTGCGAATGAAAAAGCCCTTGGGGAGAACAAGGGAAATCCCAAGCCACTATATATATCTATGTAAAATATGTATACAGGGGTAGCCATAGGCCACTTTTGATTAATACAATGCAAAATGCATGTGGATAGTAGAAAGGTATAAAACCATGTGTGCATAAGACAATCATGTGTGCGTAACATAGTGCAAAGTACACATGCTATGTTGTGTGCATGATACAGTGCAAAGTGCATCATATTACAACTCAAAGTACATGTCCTATTTTGTGTGCATGATACAATGCAAAGAGCATGTATATATGAGATATTTTCATGAATAGTAGAACTTGTCAGCTCTAAGATTGATCCCCAAGAAGGGAATGAAGTTCCACCAAGTGCTTTGTATGAATATGTCTTTCAACTAGAAAGATAATAAGCTCCTCTTCTGATCGGAAGTATAATGAGCTCCTCTCTCAACGTGAATTAAGGATAATAATAAGCACATGAAACAATGTAATATGAGACGGATGAAATGAAAAGAGGCAAGCTTGTCCGGATTAGGCACAACTAACATAATCATAACCCTTTGTATCTGGGTGTCTGTCCACAACTTGAATGGCCAAGAGAGAACTTTGAACAACAAGCTTCAAAAATGACAAATGGAAACCAAATGAAGGTCAAAATGATTGTACCCATTGTCCTTGGAAGAGGGGCAAGCTCTACCCTCACACCTATCCTCTTCTAGGGCCCCCATAGTGCACAAGTGGCCTTCAATCACGAGCAAATGAGGATATAGGAGCAAATGAGCTTCAACCCACTCCAAATGGAATCTACCTAGCTCCAGGTGCTCTAATCTAGGCTAGAACACCTCTAAGGGGCAACACATTCACAAAGCAAGAAGCAGCAAGAGAAATGGGTAGCTAGGTCGGCCATACAATATGAAAAGAGGCAAGCTTGTACTGATTTAGGCATGACTCACATAATCATATCAAGGATATTTCATCTAGGAAATATGAAAAGAGACAAGCTTGTGCAGTTTAGGCACAACTCACATAATCATACCTAGGATAAAATAAACAACAATATACTTTCATCCATACAATATGAAAGAGGTAAGCTTTTGTTGATTCGGCACATATTCTATTCCACCAAATCCTTTGTCTGAATATGTCAGCCACCACTGAGTAGACAATCAGTAATACTGCAAGAAAATAAGATCCTCTTCTAAGTGGAAGGATAATAAGCAATCTTGCATATGCCTTTGTAGCAAAAAATGACTTATGCTTAAATAATATTGAGCACATTTGGAAACAATAACATAATGCATCAAAGTGTTATGAAAACTTGGGTAGAAAACAAAACAAATTAGTATATAATGATAAGAAAATACTTAGCTTTAGATGTCCCATAACATGTTTGGAATCACTTTGTCCAAAACCAAATCTGAAAACTCGCTTGCATAATGAAGAAACTCAACCTATGGCATATAAGGCATGAATAAATGTGCCAGTTTCCAACCATATTGTTTGTTTCAATTGAAATGATAATAAACAGAACCTCTTCCCACTAGAAAGATAATAATATGTGCAACCATATGGACAATGTCAAAGTGGTTATGCAAACTTAGCTAAACTTTGGTTGTGGTCAACTTGTGCTCATGCTTGTTGGGCATGGTAAGCTTATGCAAACTTGCATGCTTGTGCTATTTAGGCACAACTCACGTAATCATAGCTGGGATAAAATAAAAAAGCAATAGAATTTTATCCAAACAATATGAAAGAGGTATACTTAGCTTTAGATGTCCCATAACATGCCTAGAATCACTTTGTCCAAAACCAAATCTAGAAACACACTTGCATAGTGGAGAAACTCAACATTATAAGACATGAATGCAAGTGCCATCTTCCAACCATATTCCTTGTTCCTCTTCCAATTAAAATGATAATAAAAAGAACCTCTTTCAACTAGAAATATAATGATATGTGCAAACATATAAACAATAACATAATCCGTCAAAGTGGTTAAGCAAATGCGAGTGAACTTTGTGGTCAACTTTTGCTTATGCTTGTTGGGCATGGCCAGCTTACGCAAACCTGCATGCACTATCCAAAACACTTATCAAAAAATATGTGCCACATGTTTATTATTAAGGAGAGCTTTCAACCTTGGCCAAAAAGAGAAATAAGTAGATGAAATAAAAGTAGGAAATATACTATTGGAAATATTGTAGAAAGATAGCTTTTTTATTAAATACAAGCAAAATTTTGACCACCACAACGATTCACAGTTCATACGTTGTAATAAGTAGAGATGTAGGAGAGGGGATTAGTGTATGCTATTCGCCTTGGAGCCATATGGACCCAAGTGTTTGTAACATGAGAATGAGAGAGATACAAGATAGTACAAGGGTTAGCCCTCCCTTCAAAAGGTGGAGTACAAGAGAGTACAAGGGTTAGCCCTCCCTTCAAAAGGTGGAGTGTACTTAAGGCCAAAAGTTTGACTTTGGTCTTCATTGTGTACTTGCAACATTGGGAATAGAAGCTCTCTCTTTCTCTACATTCCCTTGCACTTGACTCTTCTTGTTTCCTTTGCTAGTTGCCTTATGAATGCCACTATCCCCTTCCCCCATTTCCTCCCTCCTCTCATTATCATTCCCTTTTCCCATTCCCCTTCCTCTCTTTCCCCTCTTTCCCCTCTTTCTCATAGAATCACTTGCATAAAATTTGGTAGTAGATGCTTGGGTGACACAACATCAATGGCAAGATATCTCAAGTCGATGGTATGGAAGGATGGCACCAGTCATAGGGTTAACTACCGTGATGGGATAGCTTGCCTCAGAGGGATACCAAGATGGCACCAGTCAGAGGGATCATGCTTATGGCATAGGGTCAACGCCTATGAGGACAACAAGATAGCAACCACTAACACATCATAATTAAGGCGATGGCTTGGGTGACTAAAATGTGTCAAGTTAGCAGGATAGAGGCCAAGGCGATGGCTTAGTGGGATAGTGAGCTAAGGTGACGGGTCGACGGGATAGGAAATGTTTGGGTACATGTAGTGCCATTGACTCTCTTCCAATGATTCCTAGTGGCTCTTCAAGTTTTGTTCCAAGTTTGTGTGCATAGGGGGGTTGTTAAGGACCTAAACTACCTAGTACCATAAACAAAAAACATTAAAAAACAATAACTTTTTGCACACAAAAGAGTGGTTTCTACAAGTTGGGCGATCAAGCACCAAAACCAATTCAAAATTTCACTCAATTTTCATTTTCAAGTGTTTTTTTTGGATTTGACACTACAACTAGCTTAGAAATCATTCTAGCTACATTCTTGTATAAACAAACATCAAAAAACAATAAAAAACAAGCTCAAATGCATAAAAATGGCTTTATGGATAGAAGGTTGAAAAGTAAGCTTTTCTACTCTAAAATCACTTTGTCGTCACTCTTTTCAACTTCTAATATCCACTAACAAAGCCTAAGGACATGTGTAATGGTTTTTTAATGGGAGGAAGATAAACAAATGCAAAACCATACCTCATACCTCCTGGACAGTGGCACCAAAGATGTGTTGTCTGATGGAGACACACATGTCGTGGGGATGTTGGAAGTGTGTTGATGGAACTCCTCACTCCCATGCTACTCCTTGCATAGTGAATCCTTCACTAGAGTGCCTACTGGATCATTGCAATGGGGTTTCCACAAAAAAAGGAGGTGAGAAAGAGAGAGGGGAGGGGCAGGGAAGAAGGGAAGGGGATGGAGAAGAAGACGAAGGTAAAGGGGAATCATGGCAAATACCAAAGGCAAACAAGGAGAGCAAGCAAACCTCAATCTCTAACACATGAGCAGAAGAGATCTTGAATTTCTCAAAGGTTGCATACAAAAATGGAGACAAAAGTCAGCTCCTTGGAATTTTATACATGTCACCTTTTAAAGGGAGGACCAACCCTATTCCTTATACCACTCTCACTCTTTCTTTTGTTACAACCACTTGGGCAAATATGGTGCCAAGGCATATGGTAATTCTCACAAACTTGTCTCTATCTTCAAATGGCTCTTGTATTATCCACAATGGGATCCAAACGGCCCTTGTGTTATCCTTGCCAATTTAGATGATCCTGGTGACTACCTTGATCCTGAGCCATTTGTGGCTCAAAACCCATAAGGTTTGGATGGGCCAGATCCATCAACATGCTCAACGGTTTGTTAACAAAGATTAAGTCCATACACTTTAGCAAGAAAATGATGACTATAGGAATCATGTTTGCACCTTAAGGTAGATTGAGAAGATCATGTGGTCACCCTCAAACAAGCATCCTGGTAAGAGGCCGTCCCCATACCCTCTACAGACTGCCCTCTCACTGGCAATTTTGGAGGCATTGGGTTGGTCCCCATGATAGGCCACCTGCAACCTACAAACGCGCCATCACAGATATGGAGGAAGGTTTGGGGGGGGTACCCCCCATAGCTCCAATCGAAGTTGCAGTCGAAGTGTCCATCTACCGACCAGGTAGGAATGGCGAAATGCAGTGAATGATGATGGCCGCCATTCACTCGCACTCAAAGCATGAAATGCCCAACCAATAGGCATCTCTAGCTCTCTGGCTACTCATTCCCTTCCGCCACCCAAGCTCCTAACAAAGGTTCAATCTCCCGCCACCCTTGAGAGCCCTAGCGATGCCATTTGCTTCTTCTTCCTCCGCCTCCACATTCCTCCTCTACTAGCCTCCGCTCCAACACATTGCAAAGGTGTGAGACCACTCTTTTGCATCTGCATTCTCCTCTACTTGCCGTCAACTCCAACATGTTGCCAAGGTGTGCGATGCCTGCAAATCGGATCTGTGTTCTCCTCTACTTGCATTTCGTAACCTTTTGCGTGTGCATGTCCTTGACGTTCCCTTTCTCTTCTGCAGGTTTGAAGCTATGAGGAGCTCCACCCCTTCCTACCCATCCTTCCAAGACCTCAATGAAGACTACAGTTCTTGTGAGGGAGAGGAAGAGTTCATTCCAAGCACACAGAGTGACACTGATGTCGAGATGTCATCCAGCTAGAAGGAATCCTCTCAGCCTATTCATGGCAATGTAGCAAGCTCCCATGGAGCTATGGGTGTCAATCCATCCATGGCCACCCCCCTGGCTGCCTCCCCCTCCTTTCCACCATGATCTCCTCCACCTTCTTTCACCAACCCCCATATTCATCCTCATCCCAATCTTGCTAGGATGCAGAGTGCATCCTGTCAAAGTGAGGGATCAAGGAGGATCAGAGCACCACAAGAGAGACATAGGGTATCAAACACTCAATTTATTACAATATGTAATCAATAATACATTATAAACTTCTTATATAGAGAGAGCCTTTAGAATAGTCAAACCATGTGGGATCTTCTCATCCACATCTCTCCTTGTGGATATCTTCAATCCACATCTCCACATCATGTAGTCCACATCCTAGGGTGGCTACTTTGATTCTTTCCTATATCATACCTTAGCCTCTAATTATGTTCTCATGGAACCACAACTCTCAACACCTCCCCTTGGTGCCATGATCCTTTGGCTCTATTGCAAGGGGACCAGATGTGAGTTACAAGATCAAATCCTCCCCTGAGTGCTTACATGGCTACTCTCAGGTGGTCAGGTTTGATTTACAAACATATGGGCTGAAGGTGGCAAGGATGTTGCTTCTCAATACATGTTGTTCTACTCATGGCTTGATGATGACTCCATGTAGTTGACTTGCTGGTTCTTCAATCTGCAATCTTCTTCCTTGTGTCCTAGCTTCTTGCAATGGTGACACTTTGGTTTGTTCTTCAGTATGCAGTCACTTTGATAGTGACCCATCCTTCCACAATGGTAGCACTTTGTTGATGTTTTACTGAACAGTGCTTGTTCTTCATTATAGCTGTTGCATGTTGATGTAGATGTTGATGCCTTCAACTCTGCACTGTACTCTGCAGGCATGCTTTTAAGGAGAATTGCAAGTGCATCTTTTTCCCCTACTTTTGCATTTATGCCTTCTAGTTGGGTCATAATGCTTTTGATTTTATTGTGACAAAGTGTGCCATGGATTCAATGAAGCTTTAAAAATCGATTATTTTTCCTTTTCGGAGCATGTGCAAATTCCTCCTAGATTGCAAGTTACGCCTTGTCGAAGTTTCTGTGAAGAAGAGAAGGCCTTTGCTAATGTGGCACAGGGATTCAAATGCAGAATTCCATACTATGCTTAGAAAGGGTTATTGTGTGCTTAAGTGGCATGATGATGTGGCATTATCCTAATCTTAAGCCTTTAACCATGGTTTAATTTAACCAAAATTAGTTTGACCCTAACCATGGTGAACCTTTACCATAGTTATTTTGACCATCCCTATCTGCCATGTGGCATTTCCATGTGGCCTAAGGTTATGAAACCTTTGGCTTGTGGAGATCTACAATGCAATGGCGACGGCGTCGACGCATCAGCGATGGCGAATTGGCCAAAAGGAAAAATCGTATGTGCACTCGGAGGCATTGGGCCTCGCTGTCCGTTGGAGGAAGAAGTAGAAGCGAAAGATAATGTAGGCAACAGAAGACTACATATGCACTCATTGTGTTGTTGGTGCTGCTACCCAACAGAAAGAGCAAAAAATGGCATTTGCTTCGAAGTTTGAAGTGAGAGAGGACAGAAGTTGCACCCGTGTTGGAGATGTAGGCTATAGCACAACTTGAATTCAAAGGAGCTTGGAGCGACAGAAGGGCTGGTGCAAGGAGGGCCATTGCACAAAAGCTAGTCGAGTTTAGCCCACGGGCTACAGCACAGCAGGATTGAATGTGAGATGTGGCTGTTGCACCTTTTGTGGTTGTGGGTTAAAGCCTTTCTTGAAGAAGCGACTGGCTGTAGAGTTGTTGCATGAAGTCGTTTGGGGTCTCTCCTTAGAGGTCGCGATGAAGGAGTCAAGAGAAAAAAAACCGAGTCGGAGCTTGTTGTAGCAGTATTGTAGCAGGGCCTTTGCTGCCTAAGTCGAGGTGTAGTTAGAGCTTGAACTGTATGGAGTAGTGGGCGGCTTCCAATCGGGGAGAGAAAAGGAGTTGCAAGAGGAGTGGAAGGGAAGAGAGGGGGGGATGTGTTGAGAGTTGTGGTGCCATGAGCACATAATTAGAGGCTAAGGTATGGTATAGGAAAGAATCAAAGTAGCCACCCTAGGAGATGTGGATTGAGGATATCCACAAGGAGAGATGTGGATGAGAGGATCCCACATGGTTTGACTATTCTAAAGGCTCTCTCTATATAAGAAGCCTATCATATATTGCTTATTACATATTGCAATAGATTGAGTGTTTGCTACCCTATGTCTCTTGTGGTGCTTTGATCCTCCTTGATCCCTCACTTTGACATGGTATCAGAGCTCCCTTGCCTTCCGATGAGGCATTGCGATTCTTGAGAGAGTGAGAGTGATCGAGAGTTTGAGAGTTCTCTTGAGTGTTCTCCATGAGAGTTCATTTCCATTGAGAGATTTCCATCCATTTTATTGAGAGATATTTCCGTTTGCTGAGTGATAGTGAATTCTGTTCATTCTATCTCTTCGGGTGAGAGAATTCTTTCTTGTTCGAGTGAGAGAATTTATGCTGTTTGAGAGAGGGAGAGAGTATCATTGAAGGGCTTTGTGAAGCATCTCCTACTGCAACATCATGCTTGCCTCCACACCTTGGACCCTATTCTCACCCTCCTGCAGGTCCTTCACAAGCCTTTGGTGGGACACCTCCTCCTCAATTTGTACATCCCTCAGTGCCCTTGGGTGGCGCTCCTTCTCTTCCCCCTCCATCGATGCAAGGCACTCCCAACCCCATCGTTATTTCTTCCGATGACTCTAGCCAAAGCTTCCCATCAGTGAACCCAAAAGCAACTCAGCTGCGCATGAATTGGCGACTTCGTGATGTCTTGGTATTGATTGAGAAGAAGAAACAAGTGGACATGATTGCACCTGAGGGTGGCATCTGTGTAAGGATGAAAGATCAATGGCATTACATCTTGGAGTTGTACAAAGTGCAGGGTGTGCATCATTCTAAGACCGAATGCAAATTGAAATGGGAGAAGATGAATGGCCTTTTCCATCACATTTACGACTACGAGCGCAACATTTCATCTGGGTGTTCACTATTGGAATACGATGATTGAGAAGAGGAGGGCTGCTTGCCTTCCTGTCAATGATATGAAGGAGGAGGTTTACGAGAATGTTTGCACCTGTTATTCAATGCATTTCTTTTACATGTGCTCATTTCCTCATTGCTCATCCACTATTTGATTTTGCAAATGATGCTCCCCCAAGACTCCCACGGATAGTGAGACCTAGTCTGGCCATGATGCAAATGAGGAGGGTGGCTCAACAGGAGTGTGTCGCAAACAAGAAGGCGAAATGGGTGATGGGAAATCTGAAAGAGTTGGTTGACATGACTAGAAACATGGTGGACATGCTAAAGCAATGTGAGATGACTCAAAGCACAAGGCTTATTGATGCGAATGTAGGCAAGGAGAAGAGGGAGGCAACACGTCTCGAGCGGCAAGAGGCCATGGAAAAGAATAGATTGGAGGTTCAACGCGAGAGAACCCAGGCCGTGTGCACTGCTTTGAACCGAATCTCAAATTCCATTGGCTGCATGATTTGATTATTCAAGGGAAGGTGTCAATTTACCTAGATCATGTACTAATTCACAAAGCCACGTTTGAGGAGCATTTTCTCATTCTAGAAGAAGCTCTAAGATTGTTCAATAAATTCAATTTGAGGCTCAACAAGGAGAAATGCCATTTCACACAAACACAAATTAAGTACCTTGGGTTAATTGTTTCAAAAGATGGTGTGCAGCCAGATTCGGCAAAAGTGCAAGCATTGTTAGATTATCCTATGCCAAAAACAACCAAGCAACTACATCACTTCCTCGAGATGTCCGAGTATATAGTTCAAGATTCATTCCAGACTGGCATCCTTGTTTGTGTCTTTGAGAAAGTTAATCTAGAAGAATGTTGCATCAAATGCGTTTGATGCGATCAGATTGATGCTCAACGAAGACGCTTTATTGCATCATTTGGATTTTTCTAAACCATTTTTTGTTAGAATTGATGCATTTAACAATGGTTTGGGTGCTGTCTTGATGCAGCAAGTGTGGCATCCAATTGTATAGGCCAGCAAAGTGTTGTCTGACGCTCAAACTCATTACTCAACAACAAAGTTAGAGTGTATTAGAGTAGTGTGGCTAGTTCAAAAGTTTCATTCATATGTGCATGGTTCCAAGGTCTATCTGCAGAGATTGATCATGTCGCATTGGTTAGTTTACTAACAATAGGAATTTCAAGGTTGATTGGCAAGATGGGTGCTCTTATTGCAGGACTATGATTTCGCAGTCACTTATCGGCCAAGGTAAATTTAACCAACTAGCTGATGCTCTTTCCTGAATTCACTACCAATCAGTCCAAGTTCAAACATGATCATCTCTTAGAATTTTCCAATTGTTTCTTCACGCACTCCACTTCCTGCTCCTAATACACGACCCTCACTTCCTTCGTTGGATGAGTTATGTCAATTGCAGTCCAAATATCCTACTATTTCGTCACTTACTGCACGAGCCTTGTTGCATAATGCACACACAAATTACAAAGTGCTCCATTCCAGCCTAGATTGTACATCTCGCCTTCTAGTCGACATTTGTACCTTCAATCGTTTCATGATGATGTTTTTGGAAGGCATCTGGGTTTTGCTAAAGTTCTAGAAAAGCTACAGGCAAAATTCTTTTGGCCAAAGCTTCATCTATCACTTCATCAATATTTGCAGACCCGGTATGTTGTAATTTTAAGATGCCAACAAGGAAACCCTCAAGAGATCTGCAATCAATCGTAGCAAGTAAACCGTTTGAGTTAATTGCATACGACATTACAAGTCAAGGTCCATTTCCAACTTCACACATTGGAAACTCCTACATCATTGTTTTTACATATTATGTAATCACTCAACCTTTGCGAGCAACACAGGCATTAGATATCGCAAAGTTTCCAATTGGTAAGGTGATTTTGGAGAATTGGTGTCCCAAGTTCATACTATTTGATCAAGGTTCCAATTTCAACTCCAAAGTAATGCAAATTGTGGTAGAGATGTTGAATATAACACAACAATTCACCAACCCACTCCATCCTGATTACGAAAAGACTCTGGGATGTCTCACTACTATACATGTTGGCCGCTTATAATACATCATTGTAAGATTCAATACAAATTAGCCCTTTTGATTCACTGTTCGGGCGACCACTGAGGTTTCTGGCTAAGATAGGTTTGATCAATCTAAACAAGTCAAGAATAGGGATGCTATTAAATCATCAAAGTTTTTGTAGGATGCATTGCAGTTTGTCAGGCAGAATGCAGCAGCTCACTTGAAGAAAGCACATGCCTATCAATGAAAGTATTATAATCAACGACATGTTTTCACAGAATTTAAAGATGGAGATTTGGTGGTGATGACTTGTTCTACCAGGAAAATTAGATTTTGTGAGAAGTGCATCCTGAAATGGTTGGTCCATATCAGGTGATGGCTTGCATTGGGAGAACTACTTGTGCACTGGAAAGATATTCACTAGCACTCAAAACAAAAACGGTTGCACATATCTCCCAATTGAAGCCCTTTCATGCACTCTAATTGTTGTTTATGTTTTTGTGACGGGGGATAGATGTGACATGATGTACACGTGGTTTAGGATTTAGGGTTGATGTACACTCGTTGTTGTAAATCGGTCGAGATGATCGTTGATGTCTACATCAAAAGATGTAGAGATCTATAAAAGAAGGCTCAACCCTAAGATTGAGGGTGTTGCCTTTTAGTTTCTTTGTGCTTACCTTCATCCCTTTGACCCTGCTTGTTACGATATCCAAATGCTCCTCGATCCCAGGTGCATGGAGACCAATCTGATGGTAGCCTCTTTAAAAAACCGTAGGAGCCCAAGTTTCATAGGGTGAGTGATAGATGTCCATGCAATCTGTCAAGCCTTGTATTAGAGACAAATGGATTGACCGTTGGAGAGAATACAGGTACAGAAGTCCTAAAGAAAGATAAGTCTACAAAACAGGAAAATAAGTTGAAAGCAGATAGTGGCAAAGGCACTGTTGCAGTGAGACATACTATTGTGAGGGCTTCAGACCCAACACTGAGATTCATGAAAATTGTTTTGTCGAAATCGATGTTATCAGACCATAGCCTAGTGGCATACAAAGAGGGCATTCAAGATGCAATTCACTGGACTCAAGAAAAACTGTGTGTGTGATGCGTGCAATTCTTTGTTATTGATGGAGGGGAGAAACCGATTGTAGATGGGTTGGATAACAGTTCTCCTGAACATTCCAGATAACCCTAAATAGGCTTATGCTTGGTTACAATAAAGAAGGCTTCAAATGTGTATAAGCTGTACAGTTTGAAACATAAATTTTGCCAGTCCTGTTGGAGGAGACAACATTGATCAGGCAAGTATTTGCTAATAGGAGTCATTCCGAAAAGGAGTTCCCACATTAAGAGCACGAGGGATGGTGTTGTTTGTGTTCAGTTTGAAATGTTGTGCACAAAGTTCAAGCATGATGGATAGTGTCTACTGTATGCATCTTTATATATTTGTAAACGATGATATACAATGTCAAAGGAATACTAGGATGCATACGTGTCAACCTTATCAAACTTCAACCTGCATCCCATAGGGGTTCTGGATTGTGTAGCACACTGACATTTTGAGCTTTCAGGGGTCGAGAAATGCACCTTTTTACAGAGCTAAAGAACATTGCAGAGCCATCGTGGTGGCATGGGTGGACATACTTGCGTCATTCTCGGAGTAACATGATTTACATCACATATTTGGTTGCACCATTTAATTTGAAACTACGGGCCAAAAATAAGAACTTGTGACTAAGCCAGTAAACAAAGTACAAATCATATTTACTTCAATTTGTGTCATGTATGTGGTTCCACCAATCAAAGAAGATTACAATGTTGGACTGTTTCCCTTCTGCACTATTTTCAAGAAATGGCAGTAAGGGAGATTCCCGTTTGTTTCTTGTGGGATATGGGGGTGCTGTCGGACCAGCCCTTTGTGGACTGCTTCACAGGGTTCCAGAGAAACGTTGAAGCAGTTACGGGAAGTATAGAACCATCGGATACCTCAAGCTGTGAAAATGTAAAAAAAGCTTGCAGGCGAGTCAAATGCCTACCATGGAGGTCGTCTGATATCTGTGGGTCACTGGCCTGCGACATTCAACCCAATGTGCTAGCTAGAGTATGATGTTAGCTGTCCTCTTCCCAGCAAATAATCTTTTAAATACCTTTTGACACAATTTTTGCATCATTGCATTAATATGGCGTAAATGTTTGACCTGGTCGAGGGTTATTCAATGCTTTTTTGAGTATTTCATATCCCTAAAACCGTGCTACTCTTTGCCATATAATAAATGGCAAAGGGGAAGCCAGCCTTTGTGTTTGCTATAATGGGCTGATGCTTGCCTCCATGTAAGACGCAAGAGGAGGACACTTGGCAGTTAGGGCTCTTCAAACTGATTAAAGGTTTAGTAAGATGTACCAATTAAGCTTGCAAGGAGGAGGATGGGTTGTAACTAAAATGGAACACCTCCATCTTCCTCTAGTGCATTCTGCTTTCTTAGCAAAACTGACTTTGTTATGAGCTGAAAACCCTAGAGTTCTAATGACATTCCAATACATACTACTACATCTGGCACATGAGAAAGAAGGCTAGATTTAGAAGAATCTCGGGTAAAATTGGAGACTACAAGCAATACCAATCCCCTTGTTTAATGGAATATGATAGATGTTTTGATCACATAACACAACAAAGTCTTGCAATAGAAAAGGAAAACATCAAATGCTACCTTAAGGGGGCAAGTTAGGGTAGATAGAATAAAGATTATTGAGCCATGATGTGCTCCACCTCAATTTACATCTTGGCATCTCATTTTAATAACCATGTCCAATAGTAAAAAATGTCATTTACATATTTTAATTTTCTTCGAGTTTTTGAATATTGTTCTTGCTTCCACCAAATACATAGTAAGTAAAATGCGTCTCCCAATAGGATATAATGGCATTGGAAAATGAACCATAAATTTCCAAATTGGAAGCAATATTGATTTCACACATGTAGTTAGCTATTTAACAATCAAGCTTAAAATCATTGGATAGCTTGACAAAGATCCCACATAACATCGATGTGTCCACATTCAATGGGGCAAGAAGGTTCATATCTCCTAGGTTATCATTGACAATCATTTTTTTCCTTTAAGAGATTTGCTACAAAAAAAGACTTCGTAGAAAGAAACTTTGGTTTATAAAGTCCATTATAATTATTTCTTGAGGCAAACTTTAAAAGGTGTATTGAGCTTGCGGTGCTATAATTGATGGACTTGGGAATGATCTGAGTCTTAGATTTCTTGGTGAAACAGGACCTTGAGGGGGAGTAAGAGTAAGCCACATGCAGGCTCTTCATTGCAAAGGGAGCTTTAACAAAAGGTGTATTGAGCTTGCGGTGCTATAATTGATGGACTTGGGAATGATCTGAGTCTTAGATTTCTTGGTGAAACAGGACCTTGAGGGGGAGTAAGAGTAAGCCACATGCAGGCTCTTCATTGCAAAGGGAGCTTTAACAAAAGGTGTATTGAGCTTGCGGTGCTATAATTGATGGACTTGGGAATGATCTGAGTCTTAGATTTCTTGGTGAAACAGGACCTTGAGGGGGAGTAAGAGTAAGCCACATGCAGGCTCTTCATTGCAAAGGGAGCTTTTATTTCAAAATCCAAAAGAACCTAACCATCCTCTTCAATATAGTGTCCAATGAATCAACTACTAAGTTTAACTTATCAATGATCAACTTCTTTCATCATCAAAAGCTATTTGAATGATTGATCATTTTGTCTCTTTGATGAAAGGATTCACAAGCAAACACACCTCGCAAGCCATGGATAAGTAGTAGGTAGAGGTTTGAGTCCCTTAACTCTTGTAAATTGTACTATTGAGAATTAGCTTGCAATTCATGGTCACACAAAGCCCATTTTAGGACCGTTGAATCGACAAGCTTGTGTGTATTCTGTACTTCAAAATTGAGCTGATTACAATGTTTAACAAAGTTAAGGAGGGGAGGGGTTGAACTAAATAAGTAGGGGCATTAAAGAAGGGGGGACCACTTATGAACCACTTATGAAGGGCATAGGGGAAGAAGGCTTTATAATACTATCATAAGGAGAAGGAAATATAATATTACTTTGTAGCTTGATGGTAGGGATCACGAGTTGGGAAAGGATCATTTCTTGAACGTTTGGGGAAGCCTCCTTGCACGTAGTCTATGCATAAAATAAATTAAGACATGCATAAATTAATTAAACCATAGAGAAACATAGTTGAATTAAAGTGTAAATAAATTAAGCCATAGATAAACATAGGTTAACTAAGCCTGCGCACACCAAAACTAATTGAAATGGGTAGGAGAGGTGAATAGGAGAGGTGGTGAATGAGGACTTGGATGAGAATGAGTCTCCCATGATGAAACCTTTAGACTAGTGAGGTCTCTTTCTTTACGATGTCATATTACATTGATATGTCCCAATCATACTAGTCCTCACTTTTTACAGCTTGGCAAAGCCTCTCAGTATTTGAGAATTCATTTGCACACATATACACTATAGTTTTCTTTTTGTTAATGCTATTATTATATAATGCAATTGAATGTTCATGTAGGGATCTCATGTGTTATGTTGAGGCTATGGAGATAGAGACAGTCAACAACCCCTTTGTTGAGAGATCACACTCAACATCATGTGATTACATGTGCATAGCATTAACACATATAGATATATTCTACATTTTCAACTAAATCTAGTATATAGTTAGTCATTTGTGGTGTGCTCTCTAGTTGTGCCCTCTCTCCTCATCTCCACTCGTCTCCTCTCCCCTCTTCATATTTAGTCATGGTATCAGAGCACATGGTTCTACCTTCCGTTGAGGCACCATCCTTGTGGAAGAGATTAAGAGATCGAGAGATCGAGTTTCCATTCTTTCATTCCGTTGATGAAAGATATACATTCATTCCGCTTTGAAAAATTTCCATTCATGTGAGAGACTTCCATCCATTCAACTCCATCGCGAGAGTTATTTAAGAGGTTGAGTTCATTCTTTTTGTGGAAGAATTCTGTTCATTGTGATGTGAGAGATTGAGTGTGAGAAATAGGGAGCGACTCTTCACTAAATTTGTGAGAAAGCCCGATGCTTTCTTTGCCTTGTGAGATTTCATTGTGTGAGAGAGAAACTTTTGTTCTTTGAGAGAGTTTCAAATGTTTAAAGGCCCATACTTCAGCTCCCAGCTTCTATGGCTTGAACGACTACTCAAGCCTTATCAACAAGCTCCAGCAAGCAACTAAGGCTTCATCAACAAGCAAAAGCCACCTTGGCTTCCTTGGCTCACTGAGAGCCATAGCAGAACAAACAACAATGGCCTTTTCTGAAGTTACCTAGATGAGGAAGTCTACATGTAACAACCAGTAGGTTATGTTGAACCAAGAAAGGAGAATCAAGTTTGCCATCTCAAGAAAAGTCTCTACAGCTTAAAGCAAGCACCCAGAAGTTGGTACAGTAGAATCGACAAGTATTTTGTTGATCTGGGATGCATGAAGTCCAATGTAGATCATACTCTGTACTACAACGTTCAAGGGGAAGACATCACTATTGCACTCTTGTAGATGATCTGATTGTGACTGGAAGCAAGGATAGCTTCATCAAAAAGCTAAAACAAGACTTAATATATGTAGAGTTCGACATGAAAGATCTTGGACTTATGCACTATTGCTTGGTATTGAGTTTTGAAGAGATTTATTGCTTGGTATTGAGTTCTGGAGAGATGCAGACAGCACCTTTATGAGTCAATTGAAATATGTTGACAGTCTCCTAAAGAAGTTTCATATGGCAGATTGCAAGATTGCAGCCACTCCCATGGAACAAAGTTTGAAACTTACAAAAGATTTAGAAAAGCCTACACTCAATGCAAGGTAATACAGGCAGATCATCAGATCTCTTATATATCTTTCTATCACATGGCCAGATATTTGTTATGCAGTAAGTTCACTTGCAAAGTTTATGGCAAATCCAAAACAGTCATTGGAACGCAGCTAAAAGAGTCTTGAGATACATCAGAGAAACAAGACTGTTTGAAATAGAATATAGAGGAAGTCATCCAAGGTTGCATGTATACTATGACTGTGACTATGCCAGAGAGCATGAGACCTGGAGATCGACACAGGGATATGCATTTTTCCTCTGTCTAGGTGCTATATCATGGTTGTCAAATCAATAGCCAACTGTTTCTTTGTCTTCAACTGAAGTAGAATGTAAGGCACTCACTACAGGTACACGTGAGGCTATATGGCTTAGAAGACTATTGTTAGAAACAGATTACTTTGATGAATCAAAGCCAATAACAATATACTGTGATAATCAATCGGCTCAAGCATTGGCCAAAAATCTAGTATATCACTCCAAGACAAAGCACATTGATATCAGAGAGCACTTCATTAGAGAAAGAGTATTACTTAGTGACATCACACTGCAACATTGTGATAGCAAAGCGAATGTTGTAGACATCTTTACCAAACTACTCGGTAAAGAGCTTTTCAAGAAACACCAACAAGCTCTTGGTTTGACATAGAGGAAGGACATTCCCATTAAAGGGGTGTGATGGAATGTAATTCTCAGTCCTTCTTTAATTCTCAAGAATTATCATCTTGGAATGTAATGCTCAGTCCTTATTCGACTCCCTAGAATCATCATCTTGAGGGAAGGCCTACTTCATGATGTTAATCTTGAGGGAAGGTGTTGAGAGATCACGCTCAACATCATGTGATTACATGTGCATAGCACTAACACATATAAAGGAAAGGGTTAGATGCCCTAAACCTAACCATAAATGGGTTTGTATATACTCTACATTTTCAACTAAATCTAGTGTACAGTTAGTTATTTGTGGTGTGCTCTCTAGTTGTTCCCTCACTCCTCATCTCCACTCTTCTCCTCTCTCCTCTTCATATTTTGTCACCCTTGTATGACATATTGTTGCAAAATCAGGAAAGAAAACAATGAATTTTGTGGATGATGAGAGCACTTTGGAGTAATAAGTGATTGCATGATTTGTGACGTTCTCGTGGTTATATGCCCTTTACTTGTGAAAACATTTTTGTTGAGGCATGCCTCTTATTTTTGGAGAGCTATTGTGGCAACTATGGCATCATCTTTAATATAGATGATATTACATTGGAAAGACAACTTGTGGCTTTATTAAGTTGAAATTTCTTTTTCATTATGGATAAGGTTGGTCTTGTGCACTATGTCAACACAAGAAAACAATGTTCAACAAAATATAAATATGTTTGTTGCAAAGGAATTCTTATTCAGCATGAAGCAAGACTATTGCTCTTTTCTTTAAGGATTCAGTATGTGCTTTACTCTTGCTCAAAAACTCACAAGTCACTATGCTATAATCTCATCTATCATTGAGGGTGTTTGTTAGGGCCTCCTTTGCATACAAAATGACCTTTGTCCAATTATGTAGGAAGGAAACTCTATATGCATCTCACTTTATGAACTTTATACTTTTTGTGAATTTGTGATGTTGCATATGCTTCACTTTACGAGGGGAAAAGTGCTTCCATGTTTTTAATCTTGTTGTCAAATTTATATATATTTAAAGGAATTCATCCTTGTTGAAATATGACCTTATTTTGGGAGATCCATTATGGCAAAAATGGTATCATCTTTGAAGATAATGATATCATTTCAAAAGGAGAGGTGCTTTAAATGTTTAAAATTTGTATGGTTTATGACTACTGTACAATGTGCATCAAAATACCAATACGTTCATTGCAAAAAGGAGTTATTATGTAGAGATGAAACAAGACTTATGTTTGATTTTTTTGAATAGTTATTCTATGCTTTAATATTGTCCCAAAATTCATAAGTCACTAAGCTATAATCTCATGCGCCATTGGGGGCGTTGATAGGTGCCTCCTTTGCATACATAAAGTGAACATTCTCCAATTGTGTAGGATGTCATGTGTATATATGACTACTTTATGAATGTTATACTTTTGTGACTTTTTATTTGTTATATGTGCTTCACTCTACAGTGTAACAAGTATTTACATGGTTTTAATCTTGTTGTTGTCATGTTTATATATGTCTAATGGACTCTCTTTTTTGTGGAGGTGTGGCCTTATTTTGAGAGATCTATTGTGGCAAATAAGGCATCATCTTTGAAGATAATGATATCATCTCAAAAGGATACATTTTTTAATTGTTTTAAATTTATATAGTTTCTGACTCCTATATTTATGAACATGATTAAGAAGGGCTCAAAAACATTATCAACACATATTTAATGTTGCTCATAGATTGGATATTCTTGTGTAATATTTTTTGGAGTATCACATTCCTCTAATGGAAATACTTCTATTCTCCCAAAACAAGTGAGTATGCATATGGATGAGATGGATTCAAGTCTGACTGCAAGTATTGTAGCTGAGGAAAGATGTTGACTATGACCAACCTCCCTTTGAGGAGGGAGGGAGACAAATGTGTGGAGGATGGAAGAAGTGGAAGTGTTTGAGTGGTTTGGATTTATAGGTGCAACATTTTTAACAAGATACATTAGTGGAGACTTAATGTGTATTTTGATCGAGGCAACCAAAATGACAAGGTGAGTGTTTGTTGCCCTATAATCCAATATTTTTGACAAGGTACATTAGTGGAGATTTAATGTGTATTTGGATCGGGGCAACCAAATGACAAGGTGAGTGTTTGGCCCTATAATCAAAGAGAATTGATGTGCAAAGAAAGGAAGTGACTAAGAACTAAGCAATCCTTACATTTAAAGATCTTTAAGGGATGCAACTAACTCATTTTGGACAGTAGTTGTGATTTGATGGCTAACACGAGCTTGAAGTGGTTGAACTATGGACTAAGGAGATAGGGCCATGGATTACGCAATGTATGTTAGCGACTGTTAATCTCTTCCTAGAATGCTATTTATTCATAATGCAGATGTGCAATGTTTTTCATGTCATGGATGTTGTGATTTCGTAGGTCCTAATTGGTCATCATCTGGGTCAAATCACCATCAAGGTTAATTGATGTGACAAATCTCAATTGGGAATGTTGCATGTCATGTATAGGTAGGTACTTAATGGATGCCTTCAAGCACCATCAGGTTTAATTGATGACAATGCTGAGTATCTAGATCGATGGCTCATCATAGCTGCATGCAATTAATGGTGCAAATGTGAAAAAAAAAGGCTAAGAGAAAGGGCCAAATCAACAAGGTGGCCAGCTTGTAGGAGTAGGGCACTTAATGGAAAGGCATAGGGTTCGAGCCTTAGATGTAATCAAGACAATCTAGATCTAGCATTCTGATGTGGATCTTCAATAAGGATAAACGCTTAAGACATCACTTGCTTCATTAATTTATTTACCGCTCCCTACTTGATTAGATGCTTTAAATTCTATTTTGAGTGGAGGGTTTTGATATGGCCTCTTGTAGATTAATCATCACACTAGGTTAAGTCATCACTTAATCTGATAGCATTGTGATAAATGACAGAGATAGTACCCATACACCATTGTGGGCCCCCTAATTTGGTGGCCTTCGGGTGGTTACGATTTGGGTTTATAGTTGGCCCAACAATGCTTCAAAAGCTTGGCTTCGCAATGCCAATCGCTTCCTTTGGTCTCGATTCATGTACTTGGGCATTAATCCAGTAGTTAGAAATGAGAGCATCTCATCATACCATGACCATAGGCCTTCCGGAACCACTTTGTGCTCCACCTCGATCGGATCTACCTGAAAAATAGCCGCTAGCTCTACATCAGGGAACTCATCTTCCACTCTCGTTGGTAGCTCCCTAGACTCTAGCCACGATAAGGAGTCTACTATTGCATGCTACGAGCCAAGCCGATGAATGACATCAAAGTCATATTCCTGTAGCTACAAAACCCAACGTGCCAATCAACCCGTAAGATTTTGTTGTTTAACTAAGTATAGCAACTCGGAATGGCCAACATGAAACATGAAAGGTCGGCCCAACAAGTAATGCTAGAATTTTTTGACTGAATAAATCATTCCCAGTACTTCTTTGTTTGTGCAAGAGTAATTCTTTTCAGCAGTCAAAAGCTGTAAGCTTGTGTAGTAGACTTGGCGATACCATTTGTTTGCATCTTCCTACATCAAGACGTTGCCAATAGCCCTATCCAAAGCATCAACAAACACATGAAAATTCTTTTCCCAATCGAGAGACATCAACATCGATGCTCTTGAGAGTGGGATTTTGAGTTACTGCTATGCTTTGTCGCACTTTGCGGTCCACAAAAATGCCTTCGGTTCCACATGAGCAAGTGCATTCAAGGGAATCACCATATGAGCCAGGAACCGCAAATGTCTACCATGCCCGTATCTGTCCTAGAAACTACAAGCACTCCTTAGGTGTTGTTGGTGCAGGTGCTTTCATGATCACGACCACCTTGTCGGGATCCACCGAAATTCCCTCCACTGAGATGACATGACCTAGGAGTCGCCCGCTACATACTGCGAATACACATTTCATAGGGTTCAAGCTACAAGATAGCTCCCTACATCGTTGGAAACACTTCGACAAATGCTTCAGGTGCTCGGTGAAGGTTTCGAACATGCTGAGGTCATCCAGGAAGATCCGCATGAACTTCATCAAGTATGAGCCAAAAATCTCCTACATTGCTCTCTGAAAAGTGGAGGGAGCATTTCGCAATCTGAACCACATGACTGTACACACACAAGCTCCCCATGACATTATGAAGGTTGTCTTTGGCTGGTCTTCCAGAGCCATCTTGATTTGATTGTATCCACTATACCCTTCTAGAATTGAGTATACCTCATGACCTACCACTTCATTCAGCATGGAATCCATGTATGGTAGAGGAAAGGGATCTAGTACCATGGCCGCATTCAGCTTGCGGTAATCCACAAAAAACCATAATTTCTTTTTTTTCTTTGGCATGATGACAATAGGTGAGATCCATTTCGGATTCTCAATCGGTGCTATGAATCCCACCTGCAATAAGTGCTCCAGCTCCTCTCATACTTGTTTGGCCACATGCAGATTCATGCGATATCACTGCATCTTGGTCAGCAGAGTTGCATTTGCCTTCAGATTGACCCGATGTTGGTAAAATTTTGGATCCAATCCTTTCATGTCAGCATAGTCCCAAGCAAACACATCAGAGAAATCCTTCAGCAATCCTATCAGCTCGCTTCGAAATTTGGCTATCAGCAAAGTGCTAATTTTGACTGGCTTGGATGTGCCATCATCCCCAAGAAAGACCATATCCAAAGCATCTGCTTGCACCCATGTGATTCAGCTCATTTGTTCCTCGAATTCCCTCTCTTGTTGCTGCAGGAGATCTTGCAAACCCATGTCAGCTCTGCTGCTTGTTGCTAATCGGCCACCTCCTCTTGGACTGTGCAGATGGACCCCGTAAAAAGATTCTAAAGCAAGTAACGCTTCATAATGCCTTCCTCATCAATTGTGAATATCGGGACCAACTCTGGGTTAGCTTTGAGGAATTCTTCCTCCTCATCCTCTAGTCCATCCGCCATGTTCATAGTCTCGGCCAACACTGGTTGAACCACATCTGCCAAGGGTATTGCCACTCCCATTGTGACCTACACCTTCTTGCCTCTTTGCATGGAGATGACATTATGCTCCCAGTTCTGCTTGACCTTTGCTTGCTGCAGCCAGGGCCTGCTGCCCAAGAGTACACTATACTCTGGTGTCGGGGCTTCCATATTTAGAACCACAAATGAGACCTTGAACAAGATGCCAGCCACCTCCAAGACTATTGCCCATAAGATTTCCAGTGGTCTAACTTGGTGATGATCTGCCATGCAGATTAGGAATGGCACCGGTTCCAAGGACATCCATCCCATTTCTTGGCATGTCTTTAAGGTGACTATGTTCACCCCTGAACCTCTGTCCACCAGAACTTGTGCTAACGTCCGGCCTTGTGCTTTTGCTCTGTTATCACTAGAATTCTCATGTTCGTGAGAGGAAGTACTGGTACCGGAGAAGAATTAGCTTGGCACAAATCCATTTCTTCCAGCTCCGACTCCGTATGGAGGGAGTGCAACAATTGACGATGGAATCCAGGTACCAAGTTGAGCAATCTACCTAGCGAAATCTGGATTGGTGCTTCCAGAATGCATTCCATTCCTGGCTCCCTTTGTGGAGAAGTTGCCCGGTTCTTGGCTTGATTAGCCACCAACAATGGAGCTGCTTCGACAACCTTCGAACCGTTTCCCAATAAGTGAAGTTTGAACTTCCCTTGTGCAATTTTCGACTTTAGTTGAACAACCGGATCCGCAAACTGCACCTTCCATGATCTTTCGGGCACCTTTTCAGGCTCAAGTGACTTCATCAAGGGTGGCTCCTCCACACGAATCTCGGACCTACTGATGTACTTGCTCCTATACTGGCCAGTCCAGCATCTTGCCACCTTTTTTTGTGGTCGGCCCTTGTAGATGTGTACCCGCACAAGTGAGTATATTAATTTTCGAGCATATCAATGGGTCATCATTCACAATGTGCACCATGGAGGTACTCGGCATTTTTTCCATCAACTTTCGCTGCTCTGCTCATTGCCAATGGCCTTCTCCCAAGTAGAACAAGCATTTGTTTTGCCAATGGCCTTCTCCCAAGTAGAACAAGCATGTTTTCGGTCGATTTTGGCCATGGCCACCACCATCGTATCCGCGACCGTGGCCACCACCACCACTGCCTCGTTGGAACGTTGATTGGGGATGCTCCTCTTGCATGTAAGATGTGCCTGGATCCTTCTTATCAGAAGTTGGCTAATGCGGTTGACCAATTGCTTGTTGGTCGCGATCATTATGGTGGTAGCCTGCTATGTTGTGGGTGTTGGTTAAGCAAATCGCAAACCAATTCTCATTGAGAGAGCACTCCATTGCACTTGGATTCTAGCAGTGAGTGCACCATAAGCCTTTCAAACCTTTGACAATTGATTCGTCTCTGGAAGCCACTGGAGCGACCTTACCCCCTTTAGAGGCTCTCTGGGTCTTCTTCTCTGCTTTTGAGTCAGACTCCTCCATACTGGTTTCTTCAGGACTCTCTTCAGAAGTGTCATCGTCCCAATCTTGATCGCTATCATCTGACTTCTTAGATTTCATCGATTTCTTCTTGGCTTTGCTTTTTGAGGACTTGTGATTCTTGGCCAATCTGTTGTGTAGAGACTCTCCCGCTTACACCGCTTGTGCCACGACAACAGTGAGTCCCATTTGTGTTCGATCCATTGTGGCCAAAGCCATCTGCAATTCCTCGGACAACCTCAAAATGAAGTAGCTGTTTAGCACTTCCTGAGCAGGCTAATTCGCTTGCGGCACACATTGCAGAAGTAAACGGAATTCGGTTGCATAATCCTCCACATCTTGATCTTCGTAATCCAACCGCCGTAGTCTTTCTAGAGTTTGTGGTATAGTGAAAAGATTTATCATTCCACATATCCGGTCGTGTAAGACCTCGAAGGCAGCGTGGGATATCTTAGAAAGCATGTATGCAGCCCAGAATGATGCAAGGGTATCTTTTTTGAAAAGAGAGTTAAGTCATACACATATGGAAGAGGGTGACTCCATGTCAGTCCACCTCACAAAGCTACAGGATTTGAGAGAGCAATTGTTAAATATAGATGAAATTATTCCTGATTCAGAGATGATTACAACCACTCTGAATTCTCTTCTTGAGTCTTATCTTTACAAAACTGTCTCAAGAATGCGGTGCGGACAAGATCATATGAGGCGAACTGGTCCACCACATACTCTACAAGCCACCTTGATGCCTTGCCTACCAAGGTTGATTCGAACACTCCCTCCTATCGGAGTGGTACCATGGGTGGTGGGTTGTTGATCACATACACTTAAACCATCGGACATGAGGATCTAGGTCATCGGATTCTTCTCCCGAAAACTTGGCATACTTGCCTTGACCTGCCATTGCTGCACCTCTAACAGGTGAAATGTTCGGTGCTCCTCCTCTTGATGGCCCTCCTTGACTGAAGAGGTTATGCGAAGCATCCAAACCGCTGTTAGAGACGAGGATGCACTCAACACCCTGCATCCCATCCAACGAAACCCGTACCTATTGCCATTTAGCGCAACAAAGGCGGTGAGTGTGAATGTGAAGGCATTCCTTAACGATGGTCAACTCCACTCGAGGAACCCTGAGACATACCGTCCTCATGCTTGGGGTCACTCCTCCTTCGTCGTAAAACTATGTCGTTGGTGTCAAAGGATCAACAGGAACCTACAAATGTGTTCGCATGCATGCCTATTGTGCAGATAGCAAGTGCAATATGCGCTCTCAAGACCATCAGATGAGGTTCTTCACAGGGATTTTTGCACTTGCCTCGACCGTAAGCAGGGTGTTATGGATCTGTTCACATCTGATGGAGCTTATCTTAAAAGCAGGGTGTTGTGGATCTGTCCACCTCTGATGGAGCTTATCTTGAAAGCTGTGAATGTGATGCCTCACTACTGAAATCTCCTCCTGCACCTCTACCTGAGTGCATGCTGATGTGCGCAACCTTCCATGCGACGTGCCTTCGTAGTTGCAGCAAGGAGAGGACGACATGAGCTCGTAAACACCCTATCGGAAGCACATTAATTACCAGATTGCTGAGGTTCATATTTTTGTGTTCTAGTGCTTAGGATTATATGTGAGGTTCATATTTTTATGTTCGAGTGCGACATGCTTCTCTGTCGTCAATTATAGCACTTATATAAGTTTGGATAATTTTGGGCAAATTATTTGTTAATGAGTTTTCAGGGGATAATTTGTAGGTCTAGCAATAAGTGTGTGGCTCTCTTGACTCTTATTTTAGGTCTCATATATTTTCTTAGTGTTGTAGTGTGTGATGTTTGTCGAAGTTGTTGTTCATTCCATTGCAGTTTTTAAACCTATTCTTTCTCAAATACAACTTTGTATGATCTATGGGGTATCTAGTTTTGGTTTGCTTTGTGTGGTTTGTTTGGTTTGTTTTTAGGGTTAGGTGGCTTTGCAAAGCTTTTCGTAGAGCATGCTAGAACTTAAAGGGAGGTGCTTCCTTAAACTTTGAAAGGATATCTCAAGATCACGAATAATGAAGGATATTTTATACAGATCATTGTGGCAAGACTATAATTTTTTAATTGTAGAAGGATTGTTATGCATACTTCAAAAAAGGCTATCATAGTGGAGAGAATTCAAAGTATATTAGTGGTCATGCTCTCATTTTTCAAAGGGTTTTGAGTATGTGTGATGAGTCGCAAATCAGAACAACTCATCAATTAGACAGATGGATCGAGAGTAGGTGCATAATATGACTCTTCTCTGCAATTTTATAAGAAGAAGAAGGTACAACTTGCCTTTGTACGCCAACCACTTTTATTTCTTTGGATTCTGACAAAATATGAAGAGGGGAGAGGAGAAAAGTGGGGATGAGGAGAGAAGGCACAGCTAGAGAGCACACCACAAATGACTAACTGTACACTAGATTTAGTTGAAAAAATAGAATATATACAAACCCATTTAGGGTTAGGGTTAGGGGATCTAACCCTTTCCTTTATAGCACTCTATAAGGTTAGTGCTATGCACCTATGATCACGTGATGGTGCAATGCACACATGATCACATGATGTTGAGCGTGAACTCTCAACACCTTCCCTCAAGATCAACATCATGAAGTAGGCCTTCCCTCAAGATGATGATTCTGGGGAATCGAAGAAGGACTGAACATTACATTCCATCACACCCCTCTAATGGGAATGTCCTTCCTCTATGTCAAACCAAGAGCTAGTCGATGTTTCTCGAATAGCTCTTTACCGAGTGGTTTGGTAAAGATGTCTGCAACATTCTCTTTGCTATCACAATGCTACAGTATGATGTCACCAAGCAACACTCTTTCTCTGATGAAGTGCTCTCTGACATCAATGTGCTTTTTCTTGGAGTGATATACTGGATTCTTGGCCAATGCTTGAACCGATTGATTATCACAATATATTGTTTTTGGCTTAGACTCATCAAAGTAATATGTTTCTGACAATAGTCTTCTGAGCCATATAGCCTCACATGCACCTGTAGTGAGTGCTCTATATCCTACTTCAGTTGAAGACAAAGAAACATTTGGTTGTTTGTTTGACAACCATGATATAGCACCTTGACCAAGGAAAAATGCATATCCCTATGTCGATCTCTTGGTCTCATGATCTTTGTCATAGTCGCTATCACAGTATCCATGCAACCATGGATGACTTTCTCTATATTCTATCCCAAACTGTCTTGTACCTCTGATGTATCTCATGACTCTTTTGGCTGCATTCTAGTGAGACTGCTTTGGATTTGCCATAAACTGTGCTAGTGAGCTTACTGCATAACAAATATCTGGCCATGTGATTGTCAAATATATAAGAGATCCAATGAGCTGCCTATAGTATTTGTCATTGACTGTAGGCTTTTCTGAATCTTTAGTAAGTTTCAAACTCTGTTCCATGGGAGTGGTTGCGATCTTGCAATCTGCCATATGAAACTTCTTTAGGAGACTGTCAACATACTTGAGCTGACTCATGAATGTTCTATCTAAATCTCTCCATAACTCAATTCCAAGACAATAGTGCATAAGTCCAAGATCTTTCATGTCGAACTCTATAGATAAGTCTTGTTTTAGTTTTCTGATGAAGCTATCCTTGCTTCCTATCACAATCAGATCATCGTACAAAAGTGCAATAGTAATACTCCATGAGGTTGCCAAGGGAGTTTTCCATGGATGTGGCGAACGAGGCGGGAATGTGGGATCATACAGATAAGGAGTCTCGAGCAAACAGGGAGGTATTGCTCTCATCTCCTCACTCTGATTTCACAAATACAGGAGCTTTTCCGTTTGACAGAATCCTTGGTATTGCTGCTTGTTCTCGTCTTTTGATGGAGCATTCTATTCCATGATAGAGGATTGTTTACTTGCTGTTTATGAACTTGTCGAGCTCTTCAGATTTATATCTATTTCTTTTTGAGATCAAAGCATCCACTCCTCTTTTGGTCTCGCATCTGAATTAATCCGTTTAAGAAGAGAGCTCCACTAGATGTCAAGGTTTTTCACACATCCTTGTCGGGATTGCTCGCTATTCGAAGAATCCTGCTCGTAGTTCATCAGCAATTTGTTCCAATTTGTTCAAATCTTATTTCGCTCGGCGCTTTGATCCATTGCATCACTTGGTTTTCGTCTTGTCTGTTTGACAAAGAACTTATAGAACATATAGATCGAGCGAAAAACGTTAAAAAAAATTATGCGCCTCTGCAATCCTTTGACGGGCCACATGCGGGAGAAGTCTCCTCTGCACGATGGACTGCCCAGTATCCATGTCCATCCACACAGTGTGGTAGTTAAGCTTGGTTTATGGTGTTTAAAAGGCTTGGGCAACAGCTCATACGTGATTCCAGGCTAGGAACTAAAGGCATGGTTGCTTCTTGTGCATCACACTCTAGAGCTTGTAGGTGTAGCATTTATCAAATGGGGCGGTGGGCAACAGATTTGTTTCCAAGGGATGAACTCTCTAAGCTTCATTCAAAGGCACTAACCCACACACCTTCCTTCGATGCAGAGCTATGCAGAGCTCGATATTGACACCATATCTAGAACACCATATTCAAGCGGTGACTAGTTTTCTAGCTTTTGTTCGATGCTTCATTTTGTCCTGATGGTGGCTAGTCATCTAGAGGTAACAATCGAGCATAGTTATAACAGGAGGTAATAAAGGTAGTAGACATGGGAGGTAACATGTATTTTGAGAAGAAACCATTCAATGAGCCAGGTACTTAACGTCCATACATGTGTTTCTTGACACCTTGAGCAAACGAAACATGGATAACCTTCCTGCTATCTTGGTAGTTATGTATGGATGTCGCAAAGGCGGGGGACCTAATTTTTAACGTGACAAAGAATAATCTTCCCCATAATTTAGTATGTTGCAGGATTCATGTCTCAAAATTTTGAAAGATTATCAAGGACATAGAATCTGCCTTTGAATCGCTGAAGTTTGCATGTGGTAAAGTATCAGAGAATCGATTTTGAGGCATTCTCAAATACAATGCCCACAATCTTTATGGCTTCAGAGAGGCCATCACCATGACATCACACAAACATCTACTAGAGAGACAAGCCTAGCTTAGAAATGGGTGCATGTATAAAAACACAATAGCTTGATAAATAAGATCCCCACAGTTGTAATTAATCTGCTTTCCTTGAGACAGCTTTGGAAATGACTTCTTCTAGCTTTTAGATCGTGTTCCGTTAGTTATTTTGCTTTAGGGTGTGCTTTAATTCCCACTTGAGATGAGATCTTTTTTTTGAAAGAAAAGACCCATTTATTAATGTGAAGAAAACAATACAAATTCTTCTTTTCCATAAGAAGATGAATTCTGCTGAAGTATCTGACAAGTGCAAAGTTCTATGTACTAAATGCAAAGTGCTATGTGCTAAACTCAAATCGCTATGTACTCTATGCAAATTGCTATGTGCTATTACAAATCGATATGAACCCAAGGAAGGGCACGTTCCTTGATCTTATGACTTTTGGAGAGGAAGTGTGCCAACTCTTCCCCCACACAAATGTGTGGTGGTGTGCTAAATGCAAAGAACCAAATGCAAAGTGCTATCTACTAGATTCAAAATGCTATGTGCAAAATTAAAAGTTCTTTCTCTGCTGAAGTATCCAACAAGTGAAAAGTGCTATGTACCAAATGCAAAGTGCTATGTGCTAAACTCAAATTGCTATTGTGACGACTATGGAGATCAATAAGACGAAAGGCACACAGGTAGAGAATGTTTGGGGCAAAAGCTGCTGCCTACAGTTGATTCCTTCTCCTTAAATGCAGTTCTTACAACGGCCATCTCATGGCAAGATCCTCAGCTAACTAAACGGCTGAACCAAAGAGGCTTCCTTCTTGCTTGACGGCTTCCATCAGTATTGCTTACAGGGCCATCTTCTTGCCTGCGGGTACCCAAGTCGTCGCATCCTTCCCCCCTATGAACTGAGTTGTTCGAGCATGGTATGATTTGATGTGTGAAATGTGGGCCGTGGTGTTTATTTTGCATCGGTCTGGAGCGCAACGTTGTAAGGCATATGTTGTCTTTCCCACGGGTTTGATGATTTGATACGGACTGATCCAATGTGCGAGGAACTTCTCAGCTAAGCCCTTCTTGTGAACCAGGTAGTGGACCATGACTAGATCGCCTGAATTGAAATGGACGGGTCGGTGTCGCTTGTCGTAGATCTACTTTTGGCGAGCTTGAGGTGATCTGCAGCATTTTGGCGAATGAAAATGAGTACTTTTGCTGAAGGTAATCAGCCCATTGTGCTGCCTCCTTGTGCTTGATCTTAGCTCAATCGATCAAGCCGATTTCCGGGGGAAACATTGGTGGTCGTCCGTAGAGAGCCTCAAAAGGGCTCACTCGTGTCGATTCCTGCAGAGAAGTGATGTAGGCGGCTATTACAAAAGGTAAAGCAATATCCCAGTTGCAATGTTGCTCGTCGGCATACATGGCCAGCATTAACTTTATGGTGCGATTGAGCCCTTCCGTGAGACCATTGCAGTCTGCATGATGAGGGCTTGCGAATTGCTGCTATATGTTTAACTGATCAGCTACGATCTTGAGGACCTTCGACTTAAAATTGCTGCCTTGATCTGACATTACGAATTCTAGGCAACCATGAGGTAGAATTACGTGTTGAATTAGGAAATCAACAACCTCAGAAGCAGTAGCCTGTTTGAGTGGATTAGCAATCGCCCAACGCGTCAGATTATCGGTCAATACAATGATGTACTGATTACCATCTTGAGACGTCGAAAACGGGTCGGTAATGTCATAAGCTATCAATTCGAAAGGACGAGTGACGGTGATGGGCTGCATGTTTCCTGCAGGCTTGAGTGTAGGCGACTTGAAAGCCTGACATTTTGGGCAGGACTGAATGTAGTGATGAATGGAAGAGCGCATTTTGGGCCAATAAAAAGATTTTTTGATCTTGGTAAAAACTTTAAGTAGACGAAGATGGCCTCCAAACGGACCTGCGTGAAAGGAAAGCAAGTATCGTTCACGAAAAACAGAAGGAATGAAAACCCTCGGTTGAAAAGGTGCTTGTGGTAGTACAGGAGGTCATCAATCAAGCGAAGGTGCAGTGGGGGTTTAGCTGACTGGATCTGCTGCCGAATACGTAAGCATTGGAGATCCTGCTGAGCTAGGTGTAACTCCGGTGTAGAGGGTAAAGGAGGGGGTCTTCCTGGGATGGGGAGAGGAGTGCGAAAAGCAACTTGAGTGTTTTGAATGGGAGCACGAGACAAGCGTCAGCTGCTTGATTGTATCTCCCTGGTCGATAAACAATGTCGATCTTGTATCCTTGGAGAAATAAAACCCACCGAGCCAAGCGACCTTGTAGATGTCTCTTCTTCATGAGGCTCGTCAGAGCAGCGTGGTCGGTCTGGACTGTGAACCGAGCTCCATGGAGGTAAGCGTGGAGCTTGGAAATGGCCCATACTACGGCTAGGCACTCTAATTATGTGGTCGAGTATCGGGATTGTGGAGGTGAGAGGCCTCGGCTTAGGTACACGATTGGGTGCCAATTGCCATCATCATCTCGCTGAAGTAAAACGGCACCCAAACCATGCTCAGAAGCGTTGGTACGGACCATGAAAGGTTTATTAGAGATCAGGATGTCGAAGGAGGGCATCTTCTTTGAAGATCTCTCGTATCTATTGAAACGCGTTCGGGCACTTGTCGTCCCATTGGAACTTTCTGTCTTTGCACAGGAGGTGGCGAAGCGGTGAAGCAATGATGGAAAGTTCTGGTATGAATCAGGAACTGAAGGCAGTCATTCCTAGAAAACGTTCGAGCTGCCTAGCCGAGCTGGGAACTGGGAATTGATGGATAGCTTTGACTTTCTGGATATCCGACCGGATGCCCTCAGCTGCAATGATGAAACCCAAGTATTTGAGCCTTGTTTGGGCCCACCATTTGCATTTTGTTGGGTTGAGGCGCAAATTGAATTGTTGGAGGAGAGTGAGGACGTGACGCAGGATTTCGATATGCTCATCCCGGGTAGTGGTGTGAACTAAAACATCGTTGAGATAAACCAAAACTTTGCCTGCGACAATTAAATCATGAAGAACAAAGTTCATGAGTCTTTGGAACGTACCCGGGGCATTGTTTGTCCCAAAAGGCATGACATTGAACTCGTAAAGGTCGAAAGGCGTATGAAATGCTGTCTTCATGCGGTCTTTCGACTTCACGGGAATCTGCCAGTCGCCAGTCTTGAGGTCGAGGGTTGTGAAGAACTTGGAGTGGGTGAGGGAGTCCAGAATATCATCAAGACGAGGTAAAGGGTACTCGTCTCGGACAATGACCTTGTTGAGGGGCCTAAAATCAACACAGAAACGATATGTGTTGTTTGCTTTCCGAACCAAGTGAGGTTCACAAGCCCATGGGCTCTTGAAATGGCAAATAATCTTATCTTGCAGCATTTAGGTGACGTGCTATCGTAGAATCTGAATCTCCTATAAGGATCGACGATGCTGTGCTATAGAGATGGGACGAGAATTCCCGGTTGGAATCTCATGAAAAATATTGGCCGTAGTCACTGTTGGCGTTGTCCCTACAAAAGCCTGTGCAAAACTCCTATGTGCAAAAAGAAAGATTTATTTACCATGTTCTATATTTAAAATGCTATATGCTACATTCAAATTCCTATATGCTATATTCAAATTGGTATCAACATAAACTCGAGACGTTATTAATTTTGAGTGAAAAATATAAAGTGTTAACAACCTTGATATTTTCTTTGCATATTATTCGAATTGGTGAAATTCAAGTCATTTTTAATGCTCTCATTCACAACGAGAAAATAAAGTAGGTGCTTCTACTTCAACATATAATTTACTTTACAAAAATGAAAAGGTCTCTTATTGAAAGGAGAGAACGTGCTTCCTGCATTAGCATAGAAAACAAGAAAAGACGCTTACAACCGAGTTTCTCCTCATGGCTATTCATCAATAAATTTCTAAAAGAATGGAACCAAATCACTTCTCACTATATTTCAAAGATGTAATATTGTGTATATTGTGGTAAATCAGTAATATCACTACTAGAATCAAGTATAACACCATATGACTTATCCAATACGTTCATAAGTTTGCATGTAGAAAATGGCCTAGGACATAGATAAAAAATGGCTTGTAAAGCATGCATAGATAGTCCATTCAAAAAGTTGTACTCGGTTCCCTATGATCCATACTATTTACAAAATGTATTAGGTGCAGACATATTTCAAATGCAAATGCTTTCTATAATCGATATATCCCTAAATGTTTCTAAAGGTATTACATCTACTACAATGGAGATCGATGTTGGATAATCCACTAATATGTTGGAATCGCCAACAAAGATTCTATAGTAACTCAACAAACTTACTATCAACAACAAAACAGGTTCTAGCGTTTAACTCTAGAACAAACCCCATATTTAAAAAATACTTAACAATATCGCTCCTATGTTGGCACAAGCTTTCAAGCTGCAAACAAATGTGACAGCATTTGGAGAGAGACCCTCTAGTTGCATCTGTTCAAGACTATTGAGCGATTCCTCACCAAGCCCATGCTGGGCATATCCTGCGGTCAGTGCATTCCATGAGACCTCATCTCGAACCGGCATTTTGTCAAACACTTCCTGTGCTTCCACAAGCGAGCCACATTTGGCATACATATCCACCAAGGTGGTGCCAACAGCACGATCTGTTTCCAGACCCTTTCTGGCTATCTCGGCATGTATCTCTTGGCCCTTGTCTATCGCTCCTATGCTACCACAAGATCAGCAAAATACTTGTCGATTCTACTGTACCAACTTTTGGGTGCTTGCTTTAAGCTGTAGAGACTTTCCTTGAGATGGCAAACCTTATTCTCCTTTCCTAGTTCAACATAACCTACTGGTTGTTGCATGTAGACTTCCTCGTCTAGATAACCATTGAGAAATGCATTCTTGACATTGAGCTGATACACATTCCATCTGCTGAGTGTCGCTTGTGATATCAAGTACCATATGGAATCCATCTTTGCTACTGGAGCATAAGTCTCATCATGTCTTGACCATATTGTTGTGCAAATCCTTTTGCAACTAGTCTAGCTTTGTATCTCTGAATACTGCCATTTGGATTGTACTTCACTTTGTATACCCATTTGTTTGCTATGGCCTTCTTTCTTGGTGGAAGGTCGCATAATTCCCAAGTGTTATTTTTATACAAAGCATCCATTTCTTCATTCATAGCAGTTTGCCATTCTGGCTTGTCTACTGTGTCTTCGAAGTACATTGGCTCTTCTGTAGCCATGATGGTAGTCATAAGAGCACAGTTGGTGGTTTCAACCTGAATTGCTTTGCCTTTCTGAGTATATGTCAATCTGGCTAGTGGTCTACTTTCCCTAGTAGACCATCTAAGCTACTGTGGCTCTGCTTGGGGTGTTGTTGGCAATTCTTGCTCTTCTTCATCAACCTGTTCTGTAGATGACTGTGAAGTTGATGCTTCTATCTCCTGTGTAGGTGAGATTTTCCATTCTGATTCCTCATCAAAGATTACATCTCTAGAGATAATGACCTTGCGGTTGATGGGACCATACAATTTGTATGCTTTGCTTTCTTCACTGTAGCCAACCATGATGCATTTGCGTGACTTTGCATCCAATTTCTTGCATTGATCATCATGTATGTGGGCATATGCTATGCAACCAAATATGCAGAGATGCCCAATGTGTGGCTTTTGTCTAGTGAATGCTTCATAAGGAGTCATACCTTGTATCGGTTCGGTAGGAAGCTGATTAAGCAAATAGTTTGCAATAGCTATTGCTTCTGACCAATATTGATTTGGAAGATGCTTTTCACTAAGCATTGCTCTAGCAATGTCTGCTAAAGTCCCATTCTTCCTTTCAGCTCTTGCATTCTGCTGAGGAGTATCTGCACATGTGAATTATCTTCAAATGCCATGATTTTTAGAAAAGTTCATGAATGCTAAAGACATGTATTCACCTCCTCTGTCTGATCTCATGACCTTGATCTTTCTACCTGTCTGGTTTTCTACCATGACTTTGAATTCTTGAAATCCGAAAAACACTTTAGGTTTCTCTTTCAGAAAGTAGACCCAACAATATCTATTGTAGTCGTCGATGAAAGTCAAGTAGTAAAGTGAACCATTGATGCTACGGGTCTGGGCATAAACCCATACATCTGTATGTATCAAATCAAGAATACCTCGTGCACGAGAGGCACTTCTAACAAAGTTGGTTCGCTTTTGTTTGCCGAAGCAGCATGCTTCACAAACTTTTCCAAGAAACTGCAGCTTCGAAATCCCAATTGCCATATTCTAATTCCTAAGATCTAAGAAGTACTTGAAGTTGACATGACCATATCTCTTGTGCCATTTTGTAGATAGTGGCATCTGTTGCGGTTGAGCTGACATGGCATGCCTATCTAGTACTGTAGCTAGCATTCTGTATAAGTGTCCTTCCTTGACACCTTTTGCTACTAGCTGACATCTTTTGGATTTGTCTCTGATAGTGCATTCATCACCGTCGAAGATGACTTTGTAATTGTTTTCCGTCATTTGACCTATTGACAAAAGGTTCTTGTTGAGCTTCAGAACATAGAGCACATCTTTCACTAATCCTTTCATACCAGTGAAATTGTTCATAGGGATAACGCCTGTCCCTTGAACCGGATTCGGTGTATTGTCTGCTATATAGATGACATTTTTTTGACCTTCTAATGGTTTCATTTCTGTGAACCATTCCTGATGATTTGTCATATGAGATGATGCACCGCTGTCGATGTACCAAGGATCCTGTTCCACTTGGTCGACTTGATAGCTGAAATCCTCTTTGGGATTGAAATCAGTGTCTAGGTGCATTGTATTAGTCTAATGCAATTCCTCACTTGCAAGAAACATATCTCCATGTTCATTTGCAAAATGAATGTGACTAGAATGTCCACCATGATGATTTCCTCTTCCTCGGGAATTCCCTTGATTACTGCAAGATTGACCGCCTTGGTCGTACTGCTTCTTGAAGCAATCTCTTTCATAGTGTCCAAACTTGTGACAGTAGTTTCACTGAATGTTTGACACATTGGTGGATGCATTCCCTCGTCCTTGAAATCTTCCTCAGTTGGAATGATTTCCTCTTTGCTGATTCTGATTTTGCTGAGGATGATGTTGATGCTGATGTTGATGTTGATGTTGACTTTGATTTTGTTGATGATGACCACTTTTCTGGTATGATCTACCTGTGTTTCTGCCTTTGCCTCTACTTCTATCTGAAGCTATGAATGCCTGATCATTAGAATGACCTTTACGTGCTTAAATGGCCTGAGTCCTGAGTTCTTCACCAAGTAGAACTGACTGAAGTTCTTCCAGTGTCGAAATTTGCCGTTGGATGGCAATAGTCTGGACTAGATTCTCATATCCTTCTCCTAGTCCATTCAGGATTACTTGAACCATTTCTGTGGGATTCATAGTCTCTCCTACTGTTGCAAGTTGATTGTTGTAGTCTTTGATGCGGAGTACATAAGCATGACCAGTTTCACTGCTGCTGCGAAAACTCTGGTTGATCTGGTTTCTCAGGGTGAGAATCTTGGATGTGTTCTTGGAGTCATAGAGAGCTGCGAACATATCCCATGCTTCTTTTGATGTCTTGACTGTGTTGAGTTGTCCTAACATGACATCTTCTACATTCTGCTTGATCAGGTGATAGGCATACTTGTGTTTCTTATCCCATTCTGCTTGAGCTCGGGCAATGGCAGGATCTACTACTGGTGCGGAAACTATTTGTGTAGATGTAGATCCTGATGTAGATTCCATTGCTGGTGCTGTGACAATAGATGGAGTAGAGCTACTAGTGGCTGGATCAGCCAATGGTCTAGGTGTAGACCCATTGACATACTCCCATTTGTCCTGAAGCACAAGAATGGTCTCCATTTGGTATTTCCATGTACCGTAATTGGAGTTGTCTAACTTAGCAGATGCCTCTAGATTGAGGTTGCTAGTCGACATGGTGCAAGAAATGTACTCAAAAGTGTCGTGAAAATCTCTGTATGAATCAACTGCAAATACACTGAATATGCCAAGTGAAATCTCTGAACCATCGGTGAAGATAGAACTGCAATATATATCAAATCTGATATGTGTTACAAGGCTTGTGGCAATGATGTCAGGAATAGCCAAGAGGCTTTACAAGGCTGAAAATGATGTGCACGATGCCGTGAGATAGCCGAATAGGCTTTACAATGGTGGCATGTGTGTGTGAAATCAAATGCTATCTGCCCACTGAATCAATATGCAATGCCTCTGAACTCTGAAGTCTGCTCACTGAACTGATGAACATAAGGTTTCAGGTAATGTAATGATGTGAAACTGTATGTGAGCGTATGGACTGACTCCGAGTAGGTACTAGTCGAGAATTTTGGGCATGGCTTAGATTGGCAACTTGGGGAATTCAAAGCATCCCCTCTATGGCAATCTAGTCTACTCTGATCTAGATCTAAACCAACCATCGATTGATGAAAGAATAGCAAATAATTCCTTTTCTTTTGTTCTTTTTAAGTGCTGGGTCAGATGCGTCGATGTAGAGGCAAATGTGCATGAAGGAAGTGGTTTTGTCGATGAGGCTCAAATATGAGTGTAACTTGCACCAAAATGTGTGTGTGATGTAACGAGCGCATAGAGCACGAAAAAACGAGCGACTTTCCTTTTTGGAGCGCCCTCAAATTCTTCCTGGATCAAGAGATATGACTTGATCTAGGTGGAGGGGCAAAAGGAGTGCAAATGGTGCTCAATGATGATGTGTCACTGTGAGTCACATGCAGTGATGATGTGGCACTGTGCTTAGCAAGAGGTGTGCCAGTGAGGCTATGTGCTGAGGTGACAGGAGTGGTCACATGAAGTGCCTGTGGAGCACTGTGTGTGCCTAGCAGGGGTCAATGCTGACTGGACCGCTAAGGTGGCACTACTGAGGTAGCAAAGGTGACGTGGTAGTGATGATGTGGCAATGGTGATGTGGTAGATGACATGGCAATCATGATGATGTGGTAATCGATGATGTGGCAAGATGATGTGGCCTACTTACGTGGCAATGTTGACGTGGCCTGCTGAGCTGGCAGGGTGATGATGTGGCAGATAAGGTCTGCCACGTGGCTGGTCCCTGACCTCCCTGACCAAGCCCTGGTGTGGTGACCCTGAGGATAAGGTTGGTGATAAAGCCACGTGTCAAAAATCTAACCAATGAACAAACCTAGGGTCCACTGACTTAACTCGAGTCGGAGCCTATCTACCACGTGTCGCAAGGGTAGAGCCTTGGAAGATCCGACGAAATCTGTCAGATTCCGTCAACGTAGAAAAAACTCCGACATCAATGGAGCAGTGCTGCCCGTGCATGGGTTCGTTGAGGTGGTTGAGCGTAGAGCTAGGGCTCATTGATGGAGTCTTTTGAGAGGCCAGGAGCTAGGAGTGTGGAGCATGGTTGCTCTGCTCTATGGAGGGTGTCACTGGCTGTTCGACCCAGCATGCACGTCATTGAGTCATTGATGAAGAGGCAGTCATAGGGCATCGCGTGCCGGGAGCAGGTCCTTGGAAAGGTTTGTTGGAGGTCGCTGCTTGCTACTATGGGAGTGTTGATGGCTGGCGGGAGGCCCGTTGATGCTGCGAGCTTTTGGAGCATGGGCTGCTTTGATGGAGGTGCGACCATTTTGCTGGGTGGCATAGGCTATTGCTGATGTTGCTGTTGGAGCCGAAAGGTGAGTCGAATGAGTCGCTTTGTGCCTTGCTTGCTTGCTTGTTACAAGAGACGGCTACGGATGTTGATGCTAGCTGAAGATGTGTGGCTGCTAAAGGTGCGTAGCTGCAAGAACTATGGCACTAGAGGTGCACGGCTTCGAAGGCAGTCGAGCATCAATTGCATTGTAGAGGCTGTCGGGGCTTAGAGTTTGGATGTTCCGTTGTAGCAGCTGAGCCTAGCTTGTGAGCTTGGCGATACCATGGCCATAAGCTAAGTTGTAGATTGTTGGAGCAAGTTGGCTAGAGCACTGGCATCGATGGAAGCTGCCTTGTAGTTTAGAGAAGGTGTAGGGCATCGTGTCTATTGTCTGCTTGTTGAAGAGTTTGCTGAAGCTCGTTTGGAAGGCCTTTCTCTTGCATATAGTTGCAGAGTTGCCTATCTTGGAGTTGTATGCAATCGAGATGCTAATAAATCAAGACAAAGCTCTCAAAACAAAGCTCTGTTTCTCTCAAGCCGCATAGGTAGAAGGCTGCTCTCTCTCCTTAACAAAAGAACAAATATCTTTCTCAAAAGAATGACGAAACCTCTCAATGAAATGCAACAGAAATCTCTCAATCCTCACAATGACGGAAATATCTCTCATGAACGGAATTAAACACTCAATGAACGAAAATGTCTCTCTCAACGGAAGTGAACTTGCTTGAAGAACACTCAAGAGAACTATCAATCTCACAATCTCTCTCGCACTCTCAAGAATCACAATGCCTCAGTGGAAGGGCAAGGGGGCTATGATACCATGACAAAATATGAAGAGGGGAGAGGAGAAGAGTGGAGATGAGGAGAGAGGGTACAGCTAGAGAGCACACCACAAATGACTAACTGTACAGACTAACTGTACACTAGATTTAGTTGAAAAAATAGAATATATACGAACCCTTTTAGGGTTAGGGTTAGGGGATCCAACCCTTTCCTTTATAGCACTCTATAAGGTTAGTGCTATGCACATATTATCACGTGATGGTGCTATGAACACATGATCACATGATGTTGAGCGTGAACTCTCAACATGTACCTGTGCCCATAGATGCACTGTTAGCTACGTGTAGAGACGGGCTGATGTAGTTTGAACATTTTATTTTCCTTCTCATTTTCCCCTTTTTCTTCTCCTTCTCCTTCCTATTCCATTTTTCCTTCTCCTTTTTCCCCTTTTCCTTCTCATTCCCTTTTTCTTCTCCTTCTTACTCTCATCCCCCTTCTCATTTCTTAATTTTCCCATACTCATTCCTTCTTCTTCTCCTTCTCTTTCTCTTCTCTTTCTCCTTTACTTCTCCTTTCCCTTGCATGCATAATTAATGCATGTTTAAGTTGAATTTTCAATGCCTTAAGCATTCACAAATGAGATGGGGGAGGTTGTAAGCATTGTTCTTTCCTTCTAGTTGATGGTCATGCATAAAGATTTATGCATTGAATCTTCATGCATGGAGCTTTAAAAATTTTAATCAATAACCATATCCTCAATTCATATGAATAAACATTTGATGCATATGTTTAATATGCTCAAAGCTTTAAAAATGTGTGCATATCCTCTATGCATGTGCATAAAATTTAAAGTATCTATACATATGTTTTTTAAATATAGGCTTGAAGCATATGCATAAAGCTTTAAATATTTATGCATAAATATTTAAAGCTTTATACATATATATGCATATGCTGTAGAGGTAGAGCATGCTTTTCTATGCTTGTGAAAAGAGGGTATGCATGATGGAAATAAGGGATTGCATGAGGGAAATAGGGGAAACATGAGGGAGATTAGGATAAAGCATGAGGGCAGGATAGGGAAAGAGGGCTGAGAGTATAGGGGTAGAGCATGATGTACAATCTTGTGGAAAGAGGGCATGATGGAAATAAGGGAATGTATAATCTTCTTCCTCTTATTCTCTTCCTCCCTTTTTTTCTTCGCGTCCTTCTTTCTTCTCTTCTCGAGGCTGCCTCGATAGAGCAAGCGAGGAAAAGCGAGCGAGCTTTTCTACAATTTCCTTATCGAGGTACTCAACATAGCTTTGTGAAAACCACTATTTGGGAATATTCTCGAAAATAAAACTTATGTTACTATGTGTAACTATACCAATATTGCGAATTATAGTCTACCTTAACTTCCAATTGGAGCCATACTCACATTATGCAACAATAGTATGTGGGTTTGAAAGAAACCGAGTTTCCACTCCAAAGCGGATTCCATTACTGATACAACAATTCTTTTGCATTTGAAATGGGTCTTATTATCAAACTCTTTCAATAATCAAAACAAATGCGTTGCTTGATATGTTGAACTTAGTAACATAAACATCACTTCACCCATATGCGGGGAAAAAAAACTGTCTATAGACTTCATAGCATGGGATTGCATCAACGCTTATGACATTCAGAATGGTTCTTCTTATTAAAAGTGTTATCAACCATGAAAGAAGTGAATGTTTAAAAATAGTTCACCCGTATGTTGAAAAACCCGTGTCATTTATGACATTTAAAATTGTTCTTGCAACCATCCTGTAGTTCCTAGAGATTTCGCCCATACTTCCAACCCCTTCCCTTCAACCACTAAGAGGTATCTAATAGTTTTATAGAACACTTGAGATATCATCACCTCCTAATACAAAACCATTATTACTATTTGTAGAACACTTGAGATATCATCACCTCTTAATACAAGACGATTCTTACTATTTGTAGAACACTTGAGATATCATCACTCCTTCCCTTCAGCCACTAAGAGGTACCTAATACTTTTGTAGAACACTTGAACCCTTCTTACTATTTGTAGAACACTTGAGATATCATCACCTTTTAATACAAAACCATTCTTATGATTTGTATAACACTTGAGATATCATCACCTCTTAATATAAGACCATTCTTAGTATTTGTAGATCACTTTAGATATCATCGCCTCTTAATACAAGACCATTCTTACTATTTGAGAGATTAATGGATTAAAGGTCTGAAGCTCATAGGAGACGAAGGAAGAGAAAGTCACTTTCAACATGAGGACAATAAAACTAATTGGAATATTTTGACTTATGTATTATACCTTTTTGAAGACTATGAATTTAAGT